>NW_011888895.1:3309113-3318677 GCF_000151845.1 Pteropus vampyrus
ACTCTTCTCACTAAATTTTTGTTTTCTAAAATAGCTTTCATAAAAATTTGTTATTTATGTAAGCATGTATAGGTTTATTACAGATAGTGTCAATAAATAAATATTTTGTAAATTTCTCAGTTTTAATTTCTAATCTGGCCAATAGATTTTTTTAAAATGAACATTAAAAAAAAGCTCCTTGAGGTCCTCAGTAACTTTTAAGAGTATACAAGGGCCCTGATACCAAAGTTTGAAACCCTCGGCCATAGGAGACGAAACCATAGGGAAAGAGTTTACTGTGTGGCAGCATCTGAACAAATGCACAACTCTAACAACAATGGGTAGGTAAAGCCAAATGGATTAAGGAAGCCAGACCAGCCAGGAAGCAGCAGCCAGTAAAAGCAAATTAGTAAATGCAAAATGATGAAGGCTGAACTAAGGATGGGGAGACAAAGGGATGAATTCAAAAGGCATTTCAGAGGCAGAATTGACAGAATCTAGCAAACAACTTCAGAATGAGAGAGAAAGTCCAGGTTTGCATGCCTAAACTGTAATTGCCTGTCCACCTATCTGGCTTATGGACAAGTAGTGAGTCTCTTTTATACAGTCATGAGCTGCTTAACGACAGAGATGCGTTCTGAGAAATTTGTCGTTGTATCAACATCACAGAGCACACTTACACAAACCTTGATGGTAAAGCCTACTACACACCTAGGTTAGATAGTATAGCCTAGTGCTCCTATGCTACGTCTGTATAGCACGTCACTGTACAAAACAACGCGAGATTAAATCAAGCAGGAGAGAAAATGATGCAATCAAGAGACACAGTAAACACCAGATGTATGAGACTGCTGCATACTGTTTTACAGCAAACTTTTCTTTTAATAAGTAAAAGCGGTAGACTCTAAAATAATAATTAAAAGTACAGTAAATACATAAACCAGCAACATAGTTGTTTATTATCATTATCAAGTACTATGTACTGTATATAACTGTATGTGCTATACTTGTGTTCAACTGGCAACACAGGTCTGTTTATACCAGCATCACTACTAACACACAGGTAATGCACTGTAGTATGATATCACTAGGCGACAGGAATTTTTCAGCTCCATTATAATCTTATGAGACCACTGTCGTACATGAGGTCCATCACTGACCAAAACGTCATCATGTGACGCAGGACTGTATGTAGATATCTAGATACTCTATAGTCAGAAAATGTGTTCTAAACATAGTTCTAATATCAACTGGGTGTCCTACAATTCAATTCAATTCTGACACTAAATAGTGGAGTTAATGCAGCTCCTAAAAGTTAAGGGCTCAGTCGCACTTCAGACATCCGCCACAGGTCTTGAGTAGCCCCAAGCTACCAGCACTGGTGCCAGGCAGACTACAAATTCTAGGGATCCCACGACCGCCCCCACCCAGGTTCAATAATTCATCGGAACAACTCACAGAACTCAGGAAGGCGCGATACTAGTGATTATGGTTTTATTATAAAGGATATAACTCAGGAACAACCAAATGAAAGAGACTCGTAGGGAAAAGTACAGAAGAGGGAAGTGCAGAGCTTCCCAGCCCTCGCCTCCCCCATGGATACGTGCCCGCCTTCCCACAGATCAAGTGTCCACCAAACCAGAAGCTCTCCGAACCTCATTATTCTAGGATTTCTCTATGGAGCATCATCATGAAGCATGTTTGATTAAATCACTGACTCTGAACTCAATTTCCATTCCCTCTGTCTTCCCAGAAGGTGAGAGGAGGGGCTAGAAACCACTACATTAGCATCAACTCAGGTTAGGTCTAATTGGGCTCATTTTGAATAACAAGAGGCACTCCTACGACTTAGGAAATTCCAGAGGATTTAGAAGTTCGGTGTCAGGAACCAGTTTCTAACACAGTAATATATAGTAGGTACTCAATAAATAATTGTTGAAAAACAATGAACAAAAGGGTAGATAACACTGTCATTCATGAAAATGAGAAATACGGGCAGAGAAATTAATCAGAAGGTAGTGGGTGGGCTATGTTTTAGACATGCTGAATCTGAAGTGTCCAAGAAATACAGAAGGTAGTTGGATAAAAGGTTAAAACTAGAAAGGACAAAGCTCCAGGTATGAAAAGATAACAGGATTTATTCAAGGTAGAAACTCTAAGAGTAGAGATAACCGTCCTGGAAGACAGTGTAAGGTCAAAAGAGGGGAGGAATAACCAGCTCCAGGGACAGCAACATTTAAGGATAAGGATTCCTCAATGGGGACTGAGCAGTGCCAGATGTAAGAGCAGAGAAAACACAGAGTATAAAGCAGAGAAAGCCAACTTCGAAGAGTGTTTCTAAAGAAAGAATGTGTAGAATGTCATGGAAAGGTCAAGAAACAAATGGATGGAAAATTGTGCAAGAATCAACAATGGCGAGGCAGAGGCAGAACCAAACTGCCACAGGTGACAGGAACAAAGTGAAGACATCCAACATAGAGTAAGTAAGTACTCTTCCAAGAAACACCGCTGTGGGAGGAAGACGTGAGATGCCAACAATTGGAGCACAGTTTGTCAAGTGAGACAACCTGAGCAGACGTGAAGGAAGGAGCAGAGGACAGGAGAACACGGAAGCCACAGGAGACAGAGAATGAGCAGAATTCAGGCCAGGGCTTTTAGATGGACACCAAACCTTTTTACACACCTACAAGGCCCCGCGGGGTCTGGACTTAATTCCCTCTCCAATCTCCTCGTGGCTGCCTCGGTGGCCTTCTTCTCAAATATACCGTGCTCCTTCATGGCACAGGCCCTGCTAGCATGCCGGCCCCTCAGCCTGGAAAACTACTACCTTCCCTCCCTGAGTAACTCCTACCCATACTTCAGACCCCAAGAAAATGTCATATCGCCCTTGGACTCTAGATTAGGTCTTCTTGAATGCTTTCTTCATTACAGCAGCTGAATCATGGGGGTGAGGGATAATGTATGCCTGTCCAATAGAACACTGAGTGAGGACAGGGACCTGTCCATACTGCCCTCCTTGTTCCTATCACAGCACCTGGCACACAGCAGTCAAGCACGATGTAGCTGTGGCACTGCTAAAGGAACCGAGTACAAGAGAATGGCTCGAAGTCGCAGAGGAAACAGAAAAGGACAGCATCTAGAACCAGGGGAAGGAGACACCTACCTCTTCCTTCTCCCTTTTATCTGAAGCAGCACAGAGCGAGTGTGAAGAGACAGCTTTATAAGAGCTACCTGGGCAGTGGGCAGCAGGTCCAATCAGGAGGCAGAATCCCTCCAGGAAGTGAAGGTTCAGATGCCTCTGCTTGAGGAAAGGGGTAAATTTGGTTCAGTGTCTGTGAGGAATAGAGAGAAAGCTAAGGAGGAATTCTTAATAGAACACAGCTACATAGGTAAGGACGAGAGTCCACGATGGCATGGTTTTCTTCGGCCGACTCTTAGCAGCACAAATACAGGAAACGACAGACAGTTAAGTTAGTCTAGAAAAGGAGGTCTGCAGGGGAGAAATGACAGAAGGACAACAGAGCAAGGAAATAACTGAAATTATCTACTCTGAGGTCCCAGCTGCATATGGAAGGAAATGAAACTAAGAGGAAACTGATAATCTGAGGTAAAAGGAAGAAGGTTCAGGAACTAGAGTTTCTGGGTGGAATTGTTATAATCGGAACATGTGAAATAAATTACAAATACTAATTCAAAAAATTAGTGCAACATATTTTTCATACCATAAGCTCTCACTACCCACTGTTTTAAGTCTCTATTAGAACCCCTTCCCCCAAAAGAAATCAAAAATAGGCCCATACCCTTCTGGAAAAGGTCAAGTTGCTGTCTTTTTTAGAGTCCAATTTAAAAAAGCAGATGGCTGAAGAAAGGATGTCCCTTTTCAGCTCCAACTTTTCTATAGTATATGCATGTTCTTCCAGCAGTTCCAGATGAACCTTAAGTTAAACCTCCAGCTATGAGCCAAGAGAGAATGCTGACAGTTAGGCACAGAAAAAACCATAATTACAGTAGTCAAACTGGTGAAAATAATGTCCTCAGTTCTAAACGACAGGTGATCTAACCAGACTATAGATGAATCTCCCAAACTTCATTCTATCTAGAGAAAGCACAGAATAGTATATTTTATTTTAACATGAATGAGAAAACACAAATTCTATGAGTAGCATACAGAGTATTTAAATTTAAAAAGCAAACTTTATTGAGCAGAGAGTTCATACATACTTTTGGTTGCTTTGATGTCTCTGTACTTTTTTATTAAAGGTTATCATTAAATTAAAAATAAGAGGTCACCATAGGCCCCTTTCCATATGATCACTGTATATGGTGAGTGTGTGGGACATGTTCTCCCCACCCAGCATTCTTCTGTTAATTCCAGGAGTTTAAGTACTGACCTCACAAACTGGTATGAAAGGTAGACCCAAAGGGCCAGGACAGCCAATAAGAGTTCTGCATTCCCCTGGCCATAGTGATTGGTTCAAGCATGTGATTAAGCCAGCCAATCAGAGCCCTGGGACTCAACAAGTATGTGAGTCAATATGGTTCCCATTTTTTCTTAAGACACTGTGCTTCTTCCACTTGCAATGAAAAAGTTCAGACAAATACAACTATGAATAAAGAAAATTACAGCACTTAACTTTGTCCTTCTCTATACTACAATCCTTTCTTTCCCTTCCTATCGCTTTTTCCCTCTCCCCAACTAATTCCTTAAGGTAGTGGACTGCTTAAACTTAGCACTGAGTTTTTATGACGTTGCCAGAGGACAGAAAGCTAATCCAAGAATAAGCCTAGTCCCAGATAAATTACTCTATAATTCAATTTCTTGCTAGTCAGAAACTAAAGAGTCTACGTTCTGTGATTGGGACAGAACACACTTCAACAGACCTCAAACTCACCCCCGACATGGACGCACACGATACTGTACACTGGGAATGTCTCTAGTATTTTTTGCACGAGGTCAAATGTACATATGTGAAGGGAAATAACACCACTGAAATACTAGGACATTTGGGAAGTAAATTCAAAATCTCTTCCTTCCTATTTTCTCTCAGCTAGAGATCTGAACTGGTTTAAGAGAGGTCAGAGGCTGAGTTCACATTTGCAAAATGGCCTTTCCAATAAAATTGTGATTACCTGAATTAGATTAAATGTGTGTTCCACTGCGTGTCTTGTTATCCTTAATTTGTGATGATATGGAGAAAATAATAATAAATTCAAACTTCCTTAGACAATTGTCAAGAAATATGAGACGTGGTAGTGTTACAAAAATATAGTACTGAGAATGGGAACACTCAGATCCTAGTGACAAGTCTATAGCCATGCCACCCAGAACATGCCCAAGCTCATCTGATCTCGAAAGCTAAGCAGGGTCGGGCCTGGTTAGTACTTGGATGGGAGACCACCTAGGAAGACTAGGTGGTGTAGGAGGAAAAAAAAAAAAAATAGATCCTAGTAACAGAAACCAATCTCAGTTGGCTCAAACTAAAAGGGGAAAGATGGGGTAATGTTGAGAATATGGGAGTGTTTCATAAAACTCAGGTACAGGAATGCAGCCAGCCCAAGAACGGACTGAAGAGAAGGTTTAAAGCGATCAGAGACTCAGGTGTGTTCTCTCTGCTCGTTTCTAGATACCCACTTTCTTCATTCCATCTATAAACAACCTTTCTCTGTCCCCAGACACAACAGCAGAACATAACTGCCTGTAACTCCCATGTTGTTACCTTATGGCCTGTGAGCACATCAAGCTCAAATCCCTCTTTCTTGGGCCCATTTCAAATTTCCAGGAGACAGACACTGACTGGGCTTGCCTGGGTCAAGTCCCCAAACCAGGTTCAATCCTCTGCGTCTTCTGTGGGGAGGAAGAAGTCAGAGGGAGTGAATGCTCAGGTTAAAGGACAGAGCAGGGATTCAAAATGGGTGAGACAGACATTCCAAAAGTCCCCACTGCATAGTCTCAGCTTTGTATCTTGGTTTTCTTGTCATCGACATAAGAAACTGGTCACCGAAGTCCACTTTAGACTTTTGCTAAGAGTCCAGAGTTTAACAGAACTTAAGAGAATTAAATTGAATTTCAGGGATGAGAGGGTAACTAGCATTCACCACAACTTTGGGAATTCATGTAGATAAAGACATACGACATATATTCTAGAAATAAAAATTGCCTTTTACAAAAATACGATGGTCTACAGGAAAACCCCAAGAGGAATTAACAATCCCTAGGTCTTAGAGGGCTGAGACTCTATTGCGATTCAAGGCCAGACACCTATAGCAAAGCCAGGCATGAAGCCTATGCTAAGCGTTCACTTATCCCCTGACCAAAATCAGAATTTCCCAGCCACAGAGCCTTAAAATGGGCTACAGGGGTGCTTGAGGCTCTACTGCTCTCAGCTTTGGAGGATGATGCCTGCCTTTGGTACTAATTACCAGGACTACCGTGGTGCTAATATTATATGATATTAAAAACACTGAGAAGCATTGAATAAATGACCAAAATGCTACTACAACTAACAGTTCTAGCAAAGTGGCTGGTTACCAAGTAAATCTCTGTAATGCCAATAACCATTTACTAGATGTTCAAACTCATTGGTAGTACCAAAACATGCAAGATAAAACTGGCTAAGATTTTTTTACAATGGTTTTACCCAGAGCTGGTAAGGGGAGAGGAAATGGGTACACACTGCCAGGGGTACACACGGGAGGGCAGCATGCTATTAAGACTTGGAAATTTACTCCAATATATTAAGTGAAAAAAAAAATTGTATGTACCTGGTTATAAACTGGCAAGGCAACAAAGATTGAATTCAGCCCTCAGGTGTGCTTTGTTTGAACCCTAATGTTAATAAAAATTGTGACCCACATAAAAATCAGATTTCCTATTAAATCCATATTTCTAGATTTCTGGCTTCTCTTGAAGTACCAGAAAGTGTAGTAACACCAGGATGCCTCCTCCCAGGGCCACAAGTGTCTGCACTGACTGGCCCCAGCTGCCCCATCCATCCATGGGACCATCTTCGGTGTCAAGAGTCCCTAACATGCCTTCGTGTCTCTAGACTGGGCAGCTGCACACACCTAACCTGCTGCATAATTTGAGCAAGTTGACCCCCTCACAGGTGTACACAGTCATTGTCGCTGGACAGTGAGATTCTGGGTATGCTTTTTTTCTTTATAGTTTCAAAAGTTTTCTTCAATAAACATGTATTGCCTTCGTAGTAAGAAAACAACATGTTATTTTTTAAATTACCAAATCACAACTGCAATATCACTTGAACTAATGAGATCAAAACAACTAAGTATAACAGATAATGACTGTGATTTAAACTAATTGAACCAGGAAGTAATGTAAGGTCACAATTACTGCAGTATTTTTCTCCCCTTGATACTAATTAAAACATCAGATTGGACAGACGATAGCAGCATTTTACAAATTAATCTTCCTCAAATGAACAGCTTCTATTAGACAATTCATAAAACAGCTATTTTAAGGATTCATTTCCATGTATTCAAAGTTTTTCACCAAGAAATGTAAACAGAAAATCTCTCCTATCAGAAATCGATACTCATAACCTCAACTAATTTAATGTTTAAAAAATTAAATAATCCTTGATCTTCCTATTGTTTTATTTTAGTTGATCAATAATAACAGTAGTTTTATGGGGTTTCCTTTTCCTCAGAAACTTCGAAAAGTTTATACAAATCACCATTCTTCTCACCCCATCTGAGACCTCAAAGAGTAGATCATATAATCCTCCCTGTAAAGAAAAAGTACAAGGCTAGGTAAAAATGTCAACATCCACAGCTAACCGTTATCTGTGTCAAACCATTCCCACGTGACATCCATAGTGATCTTTTTAGAAAAAAGCAAATCATGGGACTCCCCTGCTTAAAACTCACATCAGCTTCCTACTTCCGCTGACTCTGAATAAAATCCAAACCAGCTGGTCTCCTTTATTCCTCACCTGCCTCTCCCAAGCTCACCACACTTGGGTGATTCTTGCAACCAGACAATTGAGTCCTCAAACACTAATCTATTCAACATGCCAACAAATAATGGTTGAGTGTCTACTGTGTACCAGGCACTGTTCTAGGTCCTAAGGATAAACTCCAGCAAGAAACAGCACAGACAAAACTCCCTGCCCTCATGGAACTATCATTCTAGTAACCCCTCTACCAAGTTCTCCTCCTTCTCACTTTCCCTAATCACTTAAAGAACATTAAAACAATTGTAATGACTATCTCTGAGGGTGTCTGAAAATGAGCAGCACTACCCCAAAAAATGTATTATCATTTACTGAATTTATTTAATGTTAATTATTTATAATAAATATTAATTTTAGTTACTATTTATAAGTGAGAGAGGGAGAGAAATAAAGGAGGAGGACTGTACTCATCGAAAACTTGCTCTATACCAGGAATGGCACTAATCTTGGAGGGTCATTTTTTTCAAGGCTTCTCTCAGTACTAGCTATACAGCTTTCATATGTCAGTGATCAAAATGCAATACTCCAGTACTGCAAGAATGAAGCAGCTGAGTTTGAAATAATTCCAGAAACTGAATGATTACTTGCTTTTAATATCTATTACCTTAAGTTTACAGGAGAAATAAATTGATTTTTACAAAACACTGAATCCACAATGAACAGAGTCATTATAGATAATGAACAGGAATGGTGTGTGTGTGTGTGTGTGTGTGTGTGTGTGTGGGTGGGTGTGTGTGTGTGTGTGTGTGTGTGTGTGTGTGTGTTTAAACAATGACTTAGGACTTGTCAGAACTGCCCCTGCTCAGAAAATCTGTCTTAGAAAGAATTAGACACACACACACACACACACACACACACACACACAGAGCCTGCACATGCACACAACTCCAATGGCATCTTCTTTCTACACTTTTATAAGAATCAGTGTCCTCCTTAATTAGGTCGGTTAAAGCATGGTACTAAAAGCCAGTTGACTTCGTTCATTTCCATGAGCTGTATCCATGTCTTGCAAATGCATGCCACGAGCCACCAGAAGGACTCACAGACAAAATGCAGGGATGAACAAAACCATCACTGACAAACAAGTCAAAATGCTCTCACCAAAGCAGCAGGGGATCAGAAGCAGTGCTCTCTTGTATTAAGGAGAGGATGTTTAATTTTAACTACCAAAGATAAAAAAAACTTTGACCAACTGCTATGACCTTGTTATTTTCACATTCAAACTCTGCTGAATCCAAAACTCTGTCACATCCCTCAGTTCAATTCCTGACTACCACTCAGTGATGAGTGAAATGTACTCAGCCTCACTCCCTCACGGCCTGGGTGAAGCTCTGCACCACGTGACAGCGAACATGGGCTTTGGTGACCAGCTTAACACTGAGCCAGGGCAGTCCCACCTCGCTAGGCAGCACAGACGAACTCAGGCCAGGGAGCTGAAGCCAAAACAATATCACCAACGCTCCCTGGGCAATAAGCTGGAATGGTAACCTACCAATCATGAACTCTACCAGAAAAAAGGTCAAAAGAGCATTGGTGAATTCAAATAGATTAACCTGCTTGAAATGCACGTTGTTAGAGGGCTACAAACATTAGCAACAAAACTTTAATGATA
>NW_011888895.1:3319202-3321977 GCF_000151845.1 Pteropus vampyrus
ATCTAATTTATAAATTAATACACAACAGGTTATTAATATTCTAGGTTATCCTAAAACAGACATCAAGAATGTAAAAAGTACCCCAGTACCTACAAAGCATGCCCAGGAAATAGGCAGTTCCGCACTGTGGCCAAGAGTTTTGGGCCCTAGAGTTGCAGATCTTTCTTGTTGGCTCTTTAAGTTACTTAACTGCTGCTACCTCCAAGACATCTTCATCCAAAGAATGAGTTTTATGAAGATTGAGTTAATACTTACAAAATGCTACAAAAAGAGTTGATAAACATTAGCTATCACTATTACAGGTATATGAATTTATGACTTTCTACATCATACTACTAAACAGGCTATGTTAATATCTCATTCTTCTTCCTAAAAATAAAAATAATTCACTGGGTTTATCACTGCTTAAGTCATTCCAAAAGAAGAGGGGAGGGAAACTGAACTCTCATGTATCACAGTAAGAGTATAAATTGCTACAATCTTTCTAAATGGTAAATTGCAAATATGTATCAAAACCTTAAAATTTTGATTCTGCAAATCCACTTCTAGAAACTTATTCTAAGGAAAAAAATCTCACAAGTATATACTAGGATAGTCACTGCAGATTTACTGATAATGGGGGGCGCAGGGAGTAAATAATATCTAATAAAAATAAATAGGTTAAATTATTATAGATGCATAAAATGGAATATTATTGTTACTAAACTATTATAACTGATAATACAGACATAGAAAGATTCATAATATGTTAAGTTAAAAAAAAAAAAACAATCGCATATATAGGACCCCAAATTTGCTGCCAAAAATTGTATATGAATAGTCATGTGCACACACACACAAAAAAAAGGGTTTAGAGAGATACCTGCTCAGGCAATGGGCTTATGAGTATTTAATAGTTTTCTACTTTTACTTTTCTGTATTTTAATTTTTCTACCACTAATGTGCGGTCCTTTACAAGGGATATTACCTACCTGATCATCATAAACTGATTGTCAGTTTGGTCCTGAAATGTACAATTAAGCTAAAAGTGATGACAAGGTTTATCTTCATTTAGAAAAAAACCTGATATTTATGTAATATTTGATGGATTATTAAATATTTAAGTTTTCAGCCTAGTTATCCAATTTCTTTAGTACCAAGAAATTAGCAAGACACTTCTTTTTAAAGTAATAGATTTCTGCTTACTACTATAAAGTGCAATAGTACAAAAATTAAATGGGTTAGCTTTTGGGTCTTATATTTTTATATATCTCAATTCTTTATCTTCGTATTTACCATTTATTAAATGAACATGTCTCAAGAACTTATGTAAGCATGTAGAAGTATTAAACTTTACTACTTTAGTCCCATTTTCAGCCGAGAAAGCTGAGACATTAAGAGGTTAGGTGACTAGATCAAAGTCACTGCACTCTCAAGCATATAATAGAATTTGTAATCTATGGAGTCCTATAATGGACTCTGAAAGAAGGGTGTGAAGGTCATATTTTATCAGTATGAAAATGAAATTAGAAAACATACCAGTGTTCTATATCTTTGGAAACCAATTTTAATAGCATTATGCTAGGCTTATCATAACTTCTAAAATGGCATTTTGATATAGTGATAATAGTAATTTACCACTACACTGTGACTTATATTTACATTGTGCGTCTCTAAGCAAATATTTTGCTAGGTGACTTCTTTCCAGCTTATCACCTTGAGCATTCTATGCTTAGGAAAGGTTTTTCTCTTTTCAGAACCAACCGAACTTTCAGAAATGACTGGGATATAGTACTTGTAGCTCCTAACTTCTAAAAATCAGTGACTACTAAGTGATAAAAGTAATTTTAAAAGTAAAGGTTTTAAAACGTTCACTCATAAATATTTTATCAAGTTCTTCCAGACACCATTCCAGGCACTTAGGTTACAATGATGAACCAAAGTCTCTGCCCATCTGAAACGTTTATTACATATCACTTATCTGAAGGTCACAGTCAATTTTTATTAGCAGCCTAGGGTATAAAACATTGTTACTTGAAAAACTTAACATCCACTCCAAGAGATGGTGTTAGGAGATACTCGTGAGGAGGAGGCACAATGCCAAAGGTTCTCCAACTTTACAAGCAGGAGAAATTCCTAGAGAAATGGTTGAAAATACTGATTCCAGACTTCCACCTCCAGAAGTATGATTCTGAGGAGAAGTGACAAAAATGTGTCTATTTAACAAGAATCTCAGTTAATGCTACGTTAAGTGATCTGAGGTCCAGACTTTGAGAAACCACCAGTAACTGGAGCCGTTCTGAAGAGAAAAGCTCTGCCACAGTGGAATTTGAACTGAGTGATAAACCCAATCCTCGTGTAATTCATTCATTCTCTGTAATTCACGAATTTAGCAAATTAAAAAGATGAGTTACAGTAGAGGAATTTACCGGCACTTCCTCCCTAATCTCTAATAGGAAATTTGAATTTGCCTCAATCTAGGCATCTGGGAAAAAGACAGACTTAAGCAGAATTCTACTACCAATATTAGAGATAAGCATTAAAAAAAAAAAAGGAAATTGCTAGTCAAGCGCGAAAAAAAAATGCTAAGACGGACAAATATTTCACGGAACTAACTTGCTACCACTCATTTTATGCCCTATTTCACAATGTTTAGTATCTGAACAATCCACAGGGTTCCAAAGTACATCAAAAATTTGTTCATTTCCTCTCTTACTCAGGCAGAATAATAATAGTTTTGTGAAGGTACCATGTGCCTCAGCTATTTCAAAAGCTACATTCTTAAATTAAAAAAAA
>NW_011888895.1:3323307-3386853 GCF_000151845.1 Pteropus vampyrus
CCGCCCCCGCCGCCTCCCCCTTCCAGGCCGCCGCCGTGCAGCCCGCTCCTCACCTCATCTCCAGGCGGGTCCGCGCTGCCGCCCCAGGGACAAATCAGTGCAGCTCACTCGCCGCGGGGAGGGACGCAGGAGCCGCAGCCCTGCACACCATCCCCGCCCGCCTCTCCGTGCGTCCCGGAGTCCGCTCGGGATTCTCCCTCGCGAGCCGCCGTACTACGGAGCAACCAAGCTGCGCTCGCTCCCCTCTCCTCCGCTCTTCTTTACCTCTCTCACTCCCTCCCTCGCTCCCTCGCTCCCTCGCTCCCGCCTATCTCCTCATCTCCCTCGGCTGCCTGCCCCGCCCCCGTCCACCCTCCGTCTCCGCCCTCAGGTGGGTGGGGACAAACAGCCTACCAATCGGAAGAAGGGGCCCGCACCTTCTCACCGCCCCCTGCCTCTAGCCCCGCCCACCACGGGAACAAATGAAGGGGGACCGATAAAAATGGAAGATAACAGAGTGACAGCCGAGTAAGCCAATCGGCAAGCTCAAAGCGGGCAGGCGTACGCTTCTTCCCCGCCCCCCTTCCAGAAGGCGTAACCAGAGGCTTCTGGTCTGGGGGTTCTTTGACCCGGTTTATGTAGATTTCGTTCCAAGATTTCAGTGTCTCTGTTCGTCGCCATGCGAGATACTAGTTACGATGCTTTCACCTAGTCTAGTTACGGAAGATTTTAAAGGACAGAATAATGTGGAGGCGAAAAAGGGAGGTGTGGCACAGTCCAAGTAAGGTGGCAGGGCAAACGGTAGAAATGATAAAGGGTGTGTGCGGTCTTTAACTGAAATTTGCATAAAACGGAATCCATCCAGGTGACTACAACTTCACCCATTTATTGGTAGCCCCTGTGCGCCGCCTCGCTCCTCCTTGGAGCAGAACATGCCGGGAGATGTAGTTCCAAATTCGGTTGCTATGGCGTTCTCTACAGCCTCCAGGAGTCCCAGAGTGATGAGCGGCTTGACCAACGGGAGCAGCGCCTGGGCCGGCGGGGGCGGGCTCTCTGCAGAAAGATTTGAAGGTGGCGGTGGCGAAGGCGCAGGCCGTTAGGGCCGCACGGAGGCAGGTGAGCCCCGGGAAATACGTCGTGTGTCTTGGGAAACAGGGCTTTGGACGAAAGATCGAGAGACTCCCCGAGCAACCGTCCAGCCTTGCGGCGGATGGTGGTTCGCGTCGCACCCCAGGTCCCCTCGGGCCCAGGCCTAGCTTAGCTGAGGGCGCCGAGGGGCGGGTAAGGCATTTAACCGACGATTTCCTGCTCCTTACAGGTGTTGATTGTAAATTTTATCTCAATTTGCATCTCCCTCCACCTTTAATGAAGGCAAAAAGTCTGGCAGTTTCTTTCACTGAATCTCCCGGGTTGGATTTCCCACACCTGCTTCTGTTTGTTCCTTTGAGTTTCTTTTTCTTTACTCCTCTGCTTTCTCCACTTTCCTTTTTTGGTGAACAATTACCTAAATACAGCAAGTGTGTTCGCGTTTGTGTGACTGACTATTGGGCCAGATTTGCCCTCTTAAGCTAAACGGCTGATACTCTGGAGCAATGCGTAAAAATCACCTCAAAATTTGTTGAGGTGCAGATGCTGATTCTGTAGGTTGGGCAGGAACTGAGACCCTGCGATTCTAACAAGCTCCCAGGTGCTGCTAGTCCACGTTGTGATTAGCAAATTTCAATATCAGCTCTGTCCAAAATAAGTATAATGCGAGCCACTTACGTAATTTAAAATTTTGTGGTAGCTACATCAAAAACATGAAACATGTGAAATTAATTTTAATATGGTTCATTTAATCCAGTATATCCAAAAGATTATCATTTCATCACATAATCAAATTTAAATTGTGATATTTTACATTCTTTTTTCTTCGAAATTTGATGTATATTTTACATTTACAGCACATCTTAATTCTGACTGGACAGTTTAAGTGCTCCTTAGCTACATGTGGCTAGTGGCTACCCTTGTTGGACAGCGCTGATCCAGATGATAATGAATCGCCCACTGCAGAATCTAAAAGGTGTGAAAGCTCAGGTTGCCTTTAACCGAACCCTTTGCTGCTCTTTGAGATGGGCTTCAGAACTACTTTCGAGGTTCTCTGCTCCATTTACAGAAATTATAAAAATAGTCAACACTGATTGAATGCTTGTTTTGTGCCCAATATTGTACTGGGTGCTTTGCATGTATCCTTCAATCCTTACAGCAGTCCTTTGAGGTAATTACTATTATTATCTCTCTTATAAATATGAAATCTAAGGCCCAGAAGGTTAAAATTAAATAGCCCAAAATTAGATCACTAGTAAGAAGGAGAACCAGAATTCAAACTCAGGTCAGTTTGACTTCTAAATCCTATCTGTCAACCATGGCGGTATATAATTATTCTTTTTTATCAATAATTTCACTTCATTGATGCCTCTGTTCAGTTTATGGCAGAGGATGAGATATTCAGATATGAAACAGAGGGTTCCCCATGCAAGGTTAAGTTGCCTGTCAGTTGCAGTGAAATATTTTGATAATTTTACAATTCTTAGTGTTCTGCGTTCAAAATCAAAGTTCTGGATTGAAGAAGAGCGTTCAAAACATCGGGATCTTAGGCCTCTGGACCAGTACTACATCCTGGGTGGTATTATGTCTTGATTCACTTGCGTACTTCCCTAAAGATGGGAAAACGTGAAAATTCTTAAAATATTTTACTATGGAAACATTTGATAATGTTTTGTTTTTAGTAAAACCATTTTTTTTAATTATAAAAATGTTTTCTTGCTCTTGTGAACTTCACATAGAATATTTCAAAGACAATTTTATTTGTGATTTTTCTAGACCCAATGAACAGTAGTACCTGGAAGTAAGGAGAGGTTTTATGATTAGAAGAGTGAAAACGTACATACCTACACATGCTAAAATATGGTATTTTGCAAAATCATTTTCTCTTTTTATACATTATAATAAATATGACATCCTGTAAATTATTTTCTCTTGATTTTGAATTTATTAGCAAATATTTAATCAAAATTGTAATTTCTATTTTGCATCTGAAACAAGAAATGATTTTTTTAAGATCTTACAGCGAACACAAAAATTAAGTAAACATTTACAAACTGCAATGTTAGTAGAAAAGATTGGTTAAATCAGTTGAAAAGGAGGAAAAGTGTAGTAGAGATTCGAAGATCCCTCAGTTGCTTGTATGTCCCTCATCACCACCTGCATTGTCCCAGTGTCACATGATTAAGCCAGCATAAAGAGAAGATTCTTTCATCACACCATTGGCTCCATTGTTTCCCAATAGTACAGTATGGGAAAATATGATGCTAATTCAGAAATATAAATTAAAATTAGGTTTCTGGTGTTCAGGATCTTAATATATTAAATGACCCACAGTGAATAGTAAGATCAAGGAACTAATGACCATCTCACCTCCCCAACCCACCCACTAGAGGTACTGGTAGGGGAGTGCCTCCTGTAAGAATCCTAAATGAAAAGATATTTTATAAATTAATAAATAATAAAAGTTAAGCTCTCTTGGAGGCAGGAGAGTTAATCAAAAATCTTTTGAAATTCAAAAGACATCATTTTGGGGAGCTATTGTTGGGAGACAGACACGTTGGAAAACCATTTGTTGCATAGATAGAGGCAACAATTCGATATCTCCAAGCAAATGCCTTTTTTTACTTTTTTGTTTTTTTCTTCTACCTAAAGCCTGTATCAAAAAAAAAAAAAACTTCCCTAATTCTTCACCTATCTTTAGGTATCAGGTTGTGTGAGGTGTAAAGATTATGCCATATGTGTTTAAATTCAATCGAGTATGTCTTTGATAATGTTTATAGAAGTCTGGAGTGTCATAAGAGGCTTTAATATGGTCATCTCAGACCCCTCCCCCCTCAAATGATGCTTGAATCCACTTTATGATGCCACTGTGAGTATCTATCCAGCCTCTCTTTAAATCCCTCCAGTGATAGGGACCATACAACATCATGTATTTTCCTAAGTTTAAGACCTAAAATTGAAAGTAAAGGTTCTTATAACATTATTAGCTAGAAACGATTTCTAGAGTCTAGCCAGGTGTGAGCCACTATCACAGTGTCTCTTGTGCCCATCTTGTAACAGGCACAGGAGAGTAATGTAGTTGTATGTAGCAAAACACCTGTATACTCACTGCTCGTGCGAAGTGTCGTTAGAGTATACAGATTTCTAGACTGTTGCCTACACATTGTAGACGTGTCCTCCAACTTAGAACCATGCATTCACCTCCCTCTTTAAGAAGCAGAGCTAGCCTATCTACTTAGGACTACCATTCTCCACAACCTGCAAAGTATGGTACTTAAACCAAACCTCCATCTAGTTAGTTTGATTTGCTGGCCATATTTTTTAACCAAATATTTGGGCACATCGTTTGACATATTTATTGGTTATGTGGACATGTATGAAAAGTCTCAAATTCGTAAAAACATTGTTAAAACTTAATATTAAGTCACTTCTTCAACATAATTGAAGATTTATCTCTAACAATCAAACTAGTATCATAATGCTATGCACAAATCCTGGCGTTATGATAACCAGATGGGGCCGCATTTCAGATATGACTTTATCTGTTTTTTTCTGTAGTCTACCTGCTTGACAATATCTATGCTTTCCTTAAAATGATAATGAGGGTGGCTTAGAAATATTACTGAATCTTGAACCTGAAGTGGCTACAGTATTACAAAGTTTGACTTGGGGAATAATAGAAATTTGAGCATATAAGAAGAGTTTGGACTTTCAGGGATTAAATTGTCCACAGATGGATCTGGATGAGAGAAGGAAATGAAGCCATCAGCAGCCTGTGGCCATAGTCCAGGCCTGAGGCATTACAATGTTAGCTCATCACTTGTGCTAATACCTATCAAAACCAAAAAAGAGCAGGTATGCCAGAACATCAAAAGATAAAAGAAGCTTTATGGTCAATAACTTAATACAGAAGAAGAAATTATGATAGATTCTAAGATATCTTTGATGACTGAGGGTTGGTACAGCAAAATTTTATCTTGAAGAAAGATGAGTCCAGTTTTATGTCTCTTGAATTTGAGGTTGATTTGATACTCAAAACACTTATGGTGTGAAAGTGTAGATAAGGAATGATCTGTAAAGGCTTTATTTACAATTATTAATAAGCGATCT
This sequence comes from Pteropus vampyrus, assembly GCF_000151845.1. Lineage (NCBI taxonomy): Eukaryota > Metazoa > Chordata > Mammalia > Chiroptera > Pteropodidae > Pteropus > Pteropus vampyrus. The sequence goes on from NW_011888895.1 coordinate 3,328,483, forward strand.
CCTTGTGGACTTAAGTGTAGCAGGAGAAAAGCTAGTGAAATCTGTATTGCTGTTACAACTAAGTTGCTGTTATACGTAAGAAGCCATTGAAAATTTCCAATTGATTTTTTGGAAATCCTTTTAAAAAGTACTTTTATTGACTGTTTTCTTGAATTGTTGTTTATAGCAAATGTTTAATTTATGCAAAGTCCTCTACTTTGTGCCAAAAATTATTTAAAATCGGTGTCTTAATTTTTGTTTCTCCAGATTTGTTAATAGGTTTAACGTGTGACCATTATAAAAATGAAAAGTATTACAAACATAATTCTCAGCTTGTAGACTTATCTCAAATGTATTTAAAATCTGATGTACCTAGAAAAATATAAAAATTTTATGCTTTATATAGAGCACATCAGCCTACCTTTTTAAACAGGTTTATTTTCATTTAAAAGTTCTACTTAGCACTTATTTGATAAAAGAAAGTTTACAGTAGAACATGTAATTTTCAAGTCACATGTCATTCATTCTTGGAAATGGCATAAGTATTACATATTTTAATTTACATTTTTATTTTATAAGGTGTCCCATTATTTTATTTCCTTGTGCAAATATCTACACTCAATAAAAATTTTACTAAGTAATGGACTAAACATTCCATTTAATCTAGACCAGTGCCTAAGAGACTATGTGGGCCTTGAATACCATCCATTCCACCATTTTCTGAGTATCAGGAACTCAGTATTCCTTTTTTGGGGTTGCAAAACAAATAATATTCCCTCAATTTCCTTGCCACTTTTGTAAAAACACTTCTCTTTCTTCGCTTTGTAATTTTGAGTATGTTTTTGTTCCTACATAGTTCTTACTGGACCAACTTGAATGTCCTTTTTTTTACCAGCCAGGCCAATTTTAACCTAAAATTTGGAGGAACTATTTAGGATGATATAACTAAAAATATTGGCATTATTATGTATATGATATTTGCTCTAGTGCAGTAATCTTTCTGGGTCTTTGAAACTGGGGTGCATGCAATTTGAGATCCATGTGACTTCTGATCTGGGAGACATCCCATATGTTTTAAGATGCAGTAGGTTGAGAAAATAGTGGCTTCCAGAATTACAAAAGGAGATTCTTTGAAATCAAGGTTTTGTGTTAAAGTTCCATTTCTCAAAACAGCAACACTAGTACCTCCAGACTGAGTAGGAGCAGAGATTTATTTATTCACTAATAATGGATATTGATTCTCCCAAGCAATTCACTGGAGGAACTAACTAGTAAGTGAATAAGGCAAGGTTTTGTTAGTATGTAATGTAATCTAGAAGAATGAACAGATGGAGTAGATTGAGTGTCACTGGGGGAGATATCAGGGAGGGAGTAGGATTGAGCTTTATCGCAGAATCTGTAGAGTAAGTACGGCTTAGTCTCAGAGAACAAACAATGCCTAGAAGCCCTGAGACGGGGGTAACCATATGGTGTGAAGTCATAGTGACTAGATCAGACAGAGGGTGTGCGTTGGAAAAATGGGGGAGTAAGATCAACTTGGGACAGTGGATAATGTATTTAGACAGCCTTGAAAGCTAGGCAGGAGAGGATAGATTTAATGTCATAGGGAGTGCATAGCTGCTGTGTCTGTGCTTAGTAGGTTCTGCCCCTCTCCCCTACCTTGCCAACCATCACATTAACATACACACAAAGCCCCTCTGTAACCCAGGGTTAGAATTGATTTAATCAGAGCTCACCCTGGTTTTATATACTTTGTTAATACATGCTACATACATAATTACATATGTCTTGAATGTATATTCATTTCTGTTAGTTCCAGCATTTGATTACTATATTCTAAAGAGCAGCAACCATTGCTGAACTACTCAGTGAAAACCCTTTATATGGCTCCATTAGATCCTCTAAGATTCAACATTAGGCTTGTTTCATGGGCATGGGACCTATATGGTTGCATTGGACTTCACACTCAAAAGGAACATATACATGTCTGGTTTAATGTTCTGCTGTCACCATCTTGAAATTTTCATAATTACCGGACAAGGTTCCACACACTTTGATTTTGCACTGGGCTCTGCAAATTATGTAGCCAGTTTTATCAACAAGTACTTAATAATTGACAATCTTAAACTGAAGGATATAGGATTCTAGTTTTAAGTGAAGTATCTAATGTTAGCAGCTCAATAGAAAACTGTTAAAAAAAAATGGTTAACAGAAATTACTTTGGAGTTGGTAGCTCCTGGTTTGTCCTAGCTCTGGCCCACCTGGTGCTATAAGATCCCAGATATGTACTTTAACCTCCGTAAGACTCAGTTTCCTCATTCATTAAATAAATGTAGTAATAGTACTTTTACCAGGAAGCATGTACAAGAATGGTCTTAACAGGATAGTGTGTAAAATCCCCAAACTGGGAACAATCAAATGTCTACCTCTAGTGGAATGGGTAAATAGTATTCCTATAATGGAATACTATATAGCAATAAGAATGAATGAACTACAACTACCAGCAACAACATGGATGAAACAAACATAATATTGAGAAAAAGAAAGCGGGCCTACAGGAGTATGGTTTCATTTATATAAAGTCAAAACCAACAAAACTAATTGGTGCTGTTAAAACTGGAAGGATGCCGAATAGTCTCAGAAGGGAGAGGTAGTGACTAAAAGCTGGAGTTCTAGTGATGTGTTTCCTACTGTGACATAGCCATATTCACTTTGTAAAATTCAGCAAGCTATACAATGTAATCTGTGCACTTTTCTATGTGTATTTTATTCTTCTATAAAATTTACATTTACAAAAGTGGTCTTCCCATACAGTAACTATGAAAATTAAAGAAACGACTGTGGAATCCTTAGAGATGCTTGGAGAAGTCCACAGAATACAGGTCCAAATACTCCCATTAAACGGTTGTAAAGTTATAGAAGAATTACGGGCACAATTTCAATGAGCGTATTGATGTTTCACTTTTTCCTTTTTAAAGGTGTTTTTTAAGGCTGAAATCCTTTTAAATGACACCTTTGGTAATTAAAATTGAGCTCTCTGGCCATCAGAAGTTTTTTTCTGAGTAGATCTAATAGTTTTTATTGAATAGCAGAGTGAAATTAAGCACAGGCTCACCTTTGTGTGAAAGGTTGAGCCGTAAACCCATTCTCCCTAAGACGTGTTCCCAGAGACTATATTGCATATTCTCTTATGTGATCACTTTTAAGAACTATTATCTAAATTTACTTATTTGAAGACTAGTTTTATAATTGTCATTTTGTCCTTTGCCAGCACTGTTTTTTAATTTTTGCTTTCGTTCTGTTAGACATTTTATTAGTTTATTTCATGTATATTTTTGTTTTTTTTTTTTAGGTGAATATGAAAGGTTTATATTTTCAACGAAATTCTACAAATGAGGAAATAACATTTGTATTTCAAGAAAGAGTAAGAAAAATTGTTTAATCATTAAATGAAACAAGGTTAAGTATATTAGCCCAGGTTTAAATAATCTATTATGTTATTTTGAATGGAAATTAAATGAAACTCTATAAATGACTTTCCTCTAATTCTGTGACAGTGGTGATCCCTATTTTACTATAATAGTATTTTTAAAAGAGTTTCTACAAAAGAGATTTTAGTTCCTCAGGATGGTGGCATAGATATTAGGATAACAGAACAACCTTAGTAATCTTATATATTGCAAAATTAACTCATCTTATTCTGAATACCATAATAGAGTGAATTTCCAGATTGTAACCATATTTCAGAAAATATTTTCTCTCAAATTGTGAGATGAAAAAGGTTTTTAGAAAAGCATTGTTTTCCACACTAATTTTTGGGCTTTGCAAAGTTAACTTATTCACTAAGTTTTAAATGTTTTCTTGTTTTTTACTACTTTTAAGAATAGATAGTAGAATTTTCATATATAGTGATTGTTTGGAATTTTTTTGTGGCAAGCCAAAATCATTCCTCCGTAAATTTAGAGACAAAAACTAAGTGCTGTTTGTATTTCATAGATGTATATTTCATAGTAGTAATAAGAATTTTTGGATCATGAACACAATCTAGTTTTTCTCATTATCTTTCACTAACTCCAAAATCATTTAGGTCAGGAGTCTAAATCTCAAACAGCTTGGCTTCTACCATTAGGTCAACATGAGGGTTAAGGAGGTTCCTCTGGCTTGGAAAGAATTGTCTCCAGGCTCACACAATAATGAATAAAATCCACAAATTCATTGATATTATTGAATATCTTTATACTATCACCAAATAATATTAGATGTGAGATTTAAAAAGAGATACTCCCAGAATATTGTGTTCATGTTTAAAACACAGTGATCCCTTTAATAGACCATGGGAGGGACTATGCAAGTAGCTATTTTTAGCTAGCTTTTGATCTAATTTTGAGGCATATCAGGAGTTGAAGAGAATATTTTAATTATTGAGAAAAGGTAATATTTAATAATACAGGTGAATGACATTGAGTGCCTGAGTGCGAAATATTTTTTTGCATTTGAAGTTATATCTGGCTGTGAAAAGGGAGCATAATTAAGTTCCATTAAATTTATACTTTGACTCCAGAATCCCATGGGGCATGCTGAAATGTCCAAGACAGATGTTAAGCGAGGCAATATTAAATAAGATAAACAAGCAACACTCAAGAACTTCATTTATAGCATTAAGAAATTCCAAAATTAATAAAGGCTACATGTTATATGTATATATGTATAAGGATGTCCCTGTGTGAAGGTTAGATGCTTTGAGATTATTTAGATTGAAATGAATTAAATATTTGTTGCTCTACTTGGTTATCCTGTTTATTGTCTACACATATATGTGTCCATGTCAGTATCTGATGACATTTTCAAAATATGTATCCTAAGCCATTCTTAAAAATTTACCCCAAAATTCCTTTTATTCTAGTTTGGTAGTATACTATTGAATAATTACTCATAGCTTTTTCAGTTAAGTTGGCTATAAGATTTGGGGTCTGTTTCATTTTGTTCCATGAATGAAAATTTTTACAACATAAAGTCATGTTCTCAAAGGAATGTTTAATATTCTGTTTTCATTCGGTTCTAGGAAAATCTTCCTGTTACAGAGGATAACTATGTGAAACTTCAAGTTAAAGCTTGTGCTCTGAGCCAGATAAATACAAAGGTACTGGGGCTTTCATTTTGGCCAAAGTCAAATAAGAGATTCATAGTATATTTAGTGTACAAATGTATTATAATGATATCTGACTTCTGAGTGCCAAGAAATTATCATCATCCTTAAAAGAATAGTTCAGGGAAAAGTTGTATATGAATTTGCTTATTTCTATATTAAGATAAATTATTAGTCTAATTGAAGTCATGTATTTTATATTAACATATGAAAATACCTTATAAACTCCTTTACATTGTGAAAACCTGAAAATTTATAATTATTAAGGCCTATAATCAAGGAACAAATTACCTTTATAAATATAGTAAAAATATAGAAACCTAATTTATTAACTATTCTATAGATAATTTTAATTAATGTCTTTAAATAGAGTTCATGTTGTTTCTGTCATTTCTCTTTGTGTTTCTCTCATACACTTCCCCAACCTCATGCCACCCAGTAGCTTTCTGTTATTGAACATGAAATACATAGAAAGTTTTCAAATGGTAAATTGTGCTTAAGTGCTATAATAAATATAGCAGGTCTAGATACTCGGTTTTGTAAAGATTAATACCATAGTTTAATTGGACCATTAACTTATCGGATTATAATGTCACCATAATTTCTAGGAATCTAAAAGTTTTCTGCAATAAAATCACATTTAGGGAAATTATAGAACAAAGTTAGAGGCTTCCATTGGGCAACTCTGTAACATGAGCCTGACTTGAGAACCGAATTAGTGAGATGCTCTAAAGTCTTTTCACCAGGAATACTAGTACTACATGTCTGCAGGGTTCTTGTGTTCAGCCTTTCTAGGGTGTCCTTTTTAAAACTACGAAAAATTCATTAAACTCCCAGTCTAGGAGATTATCTCCTGTCTAACAGAAAGAAATAGAAAATATAATAGTCAATTTAATGAAATATTGCACAACTTTTAAACAAGTTATGAAAATTGTATAATAATGTAAGAAAATGCTCATGGTAAGTGAAGGAAGAGAGATGCAATTGCTGTAACCATAATTATAGCTCTGTAAAAGTCTGCATAAAAGAAGTGACGTAAAACGCCCAGTATTTCTATAAGAATGTCATGTTATCAATTTAGGAAAAGTACAGAGTTCCACATTGAAAAAGACTTTTCAGGCAATCAAGTATATACAAGAGATCTAAAAACTGAAAAATGAACAAATATACAAAAGAATTATTTCAATTTCCTTTTACATACTGTTCCTAAAATAGTATGTTACCTACAAATGGATTCTGCAGCTCTGGTGCTATAGAAGTATAAAGTGGCAAGAACTTAAACTACAAGCTTATCTGTGTATACTCTGTCACTTCACAAGTCAAATACTAAATTTGATCAGTTTACAAATTGCTAATCTCTCAAAAATAAATAATTTATCTTTAAAAAAAGAAATGCTAGTTCGAAATTATATAGTAATTTCCCTATGTATATCCATTGCTTCTTTCCACCTGATTCCTAATCCAAGACTTGTGAAAAACACTCAGATGATTTTAAAGGGTGTGGGAATTGAGAACGTTTTGTTCTTATTAGCCAGATCCCCTTATTCAACAGTGTCCTCTCCACACACCCCTCACCCCATCCAAACGAGGTAACTGGTAAATTTGGGCCATAATTTCCCTTCATGCTTGGCAGAGTAAAGATGTTCAACGAAGTATATGTTAATGGTGCTTTGAATAATAATACTCACACCCACATCTTACATATCAACTAATTCCTCAGCAAACTCTGGTTCCTACTCGATAGAGAAACCTATTTTGCGAAGTTACTTGCTTTATCTTGATGGAATTGAATCACATTTGCTTTTTCTGTGGTTTGATTTTTGTTCCTGCTTTCCTCTTGTATAAGAAGCAGCCAGGATTTATTCTTGACAATAAATAGCCTTTGTCATGATTTAGCTTCTGGCAGAAATGAAGATGGAGAAGGATTTTTTTCCCGTTGGGAGAGAAATTGCTGGAATTGTGTTAGATGGTAAGTTTACAGATGTAAATATCTGTATTTTCTAAGGTAGAAGAAATTACATGGTAGCTAATTGGTTTATTGGCACATAGAATCATACACACTTCAAATATAAAATACAGAAATGTTTTCTTTTTTTAAATCAAAAAGAAAAATAGAACTTAATTAGTGTTTTATAATTAAAGAGCTTATTACACTTTAGTAAATAGGGATTATATATTTAAATCTGTGAATAATTATATTGAATAGAATGACCAACATTCTTTTTATGATGTTTACAGACCAGCCTATATTACTTGTATAATTTGGCTTTGGGCCAAAACTTATATACTAGTAACTACATTCACATTAAATTTTAAAGTTTGTCTAAAAATGAGCATTTAAAAGTTAAGCACTTTGCTCATCTAAAAATGAGTTCTGGGGAGAAATAAGCAGTAAGAGTTTTTGATTGCCTTAAATGAAAAAAAAATTTAAGTTTTATTTAGTAAAATAATGGTCTTAAATGCCAGACATATATGCCTAAGTACTTGAAATAATTTGTTTCTAAGTAGACCTACTGTTCTTAATCACTGCTAATCGTTCATGATTAATCAGTATATGGTTGCTCTTTCTGTATATATGAATGAATGAATGACCATGTGATATAATGGGTTTGAGTTTTGCCTTTGATTTTAACCCATAATATATTTATTTGATACTCTTTCTCAATGTAGTCTAACACAGCTAAATCGTAATTTTGTTCCCTCTCCATTCTTCTGTTCACACAGCAGGAAAATAAAAATAGGAATTACAGTAGCCAGAAGATGAGTAAATATTTATTTATTCATTTAGTCCATATTTAATGAGCACTTGATAATTGCTTGGTACGTGAAGATAATTAAGACAAAGTTTCTGCCCTCACAATGTTCACAATCTAGGGAGGAGACATACACACATACAAGTATATTATTACAAAAGCTCTGAGAGCAGATGCCCAACCCAGCCAGAAGAAACAGGAAAGGTTTTTTGGAGTAAGTTAGCCAGAAAGTAAGAGGCAGGGAGGGGGAGGATCACGAGCAAAGGCAGAGAAACAACTTATAATGTGACGTATGTAAGAATTACAGAGTTTGGTGTTGCTGGAGTAAAATGAAGTTCTCGGCAGGAGTTAGAGGTAAGATACTTGACACAGAAACATTTTGTCAAATTGTATTTCAAGCATAGAAGAATAAAAGATAATGAACACAATATTTAATGGTGATATAAACACTCATTCCTTCCCCCCGAAAAAATGAGGCAGGAGGGTTGGCAAGGGCCAGACTCATGATGAGCCTCATATCAGCTTGGATTTTAAGGGAGATTATTAGAGTAGCCATATGAAGAGTAGATTTGAGGCAAACACGTAAGAGGACTGGTTGGGTTGTAGACCAGTAGGCAAGAGATGACAGAGTCCATAACCAAGACAGTGGTGGGAAAGATTGGAGAAGAGGGACATATTTAAGAAATATTGAGGAAGTCAAGTCAGCAGGGCTTAATAATTGACTGGAACAAGGGAATTAACCAGGTAAGAGCCAGGGCTGATTTATAGGATTCTGGTTAAGGTATGACTTGGTGCCGCCGATTGATAAGGGGAGAGGATTTGATTTCGAGGAAGACGGTGAGTTTAGATTTATGATTGTTGAGTTCAGGGTACCTGAGTGATATGCCACTGGAGATAACGTCATAAGCAATTATGTGAGTTGAAGCTCAAAGGTGAGAGACATATATTCGAGAGTTGTCAGCATGTAGGTTGTATTTGAAATAATAGAGTTGATGAACTCACCCAGGAAGGGAGTAGAAATGGAGGAGAGACATATGCATAGCATGGAACCCTTGAGAACCCACTATTAGAGGGACCATCAAAAGGAGTGTGAAGGAGGCCAAGAAAAAACGATCAGAGTGGTCCCAGGAGGTGGAAGATCAGTAGCAGAAAGGAAAGAGAAAAGTACAGTGGATCAGAAGGCAAAGACATCGGAGGACAATGGCACAGGAGGGATCCAAAGAAATAAACTCTGAACAGAAGGCTTGAAAGTAGGAATATCAGACTTAGAGTTCCTTGCTGAGTACGAAAAAAATGAGTTCTGGGGCCATTTTGATGACAGAGCCAGCCAGTGTCCAGATTTGAGGCTTCCACCTTGCTTCACTGCTTCACCTCAGTCTCTTGTAAGTTAAATAAGAACAATGATGCCGACCTCGTGTTTGCCATTAAGATTAAATGGGATAATACACTAAAATCCTGGACACAAGTAAGACATTCAGTGACATTTGGCTTTTCTTCCTCTTTTCCCTTGTAACTATTTGAACAAAGATATTCTAAAGAGTTGACGGATAGTAGGAGCTTTTTCTCTACGTGTTCAGAGAAGATATAACTGTCATTTCCATATAGTTCCAAAACATGTCTTGGCACCAGTCTCAATTTATTTCCATAATCCCAAAGTAATTTTACATGTGACTCTTACCAGAATTTCCCGTTGTGTGTCTGAGATTCTGCAGCTAAAATCATGATAGAAAATTGTGCTAACCACATGAAGGGTGGAAAGCAACATAATCATCATAGGAGCTGTGGAGTTGTTTTCCTTTATTCCTTCATCCTTCTCTGTGGTGTCAACAGCTCCGTGGCCCAGATTTTGTAGAAAATTTATAGAGAATCCAGATTTGAAGTGTTCTATCTGGTCAGAATGTCCTAGAAGTTTTTGACCTTTTCTCTGAGTTCAAGACTTTTTATAAACCCATGGATCTTTTTATTTGAGTTAAATAAGAATACATTTAATAGCCTCATTATACTAATTATTAATTTTCTTCACTCTTTAGTTGGAAACAAGGTATCATTCTTTCAACGAGATGATGAAGTGGTCGGTAAGTTGTCATTCACAGTCCTATTTCAGGTCATCTATTTTACTGTCATCTCTTTTTTCTATACAGTTATTAATCTTTATTGTGACCTTTCTTCATACTTTCTTGCTTTTTGGAATTTGCTCTCAAATGTCCACTGACGAAGAAAATTGGGAGTTTGATCTCTATAGCAGAGCATTTAAAACTTTTCAATATTTGTCTATTTAATAATATTAGAGATCAAAAAGACGAGCATAGTTATTCCTATGCTTGGTTCAGCCCTTTCCTGACAGGACCTCAGCCCATGGCTGGACCAGGGACTATAGGGAAACGTCATAGGTCATCTGCTTGAAGACTGTTCACTGACTCGGCTACGCAGAAGCTGCCCTCCCCACATCAGCTTGAGTTTTACAAGATTTCCCCTCACTACTCTTGTAAAAGAAATTTACTAGAAACATTTCGTTTACTGTTTTTTTTTTTTAATCCACAGTTAATACTATTTTGCACATATATGTATTTATACTTGTGTCCTAGACAGTCACACAAACGTATAAAATATGATTTCAATCATAGTCTTTGAAATTATCATTTCTCTGTGGGAACTATTCATAGGAAGATATTCATATAAACTTAGAAAATGTTTAACTTTATGACATGCTCGAAGCTGTTAAGAATAGATTTGTAGGAATATTTTTGTTCATGTCTTACGATATTGCCTTTGACTTACGTATTTTCTTGAAGAATTTATTATTTCTGTCTTTCTTTTTTATCTGGCCAAGAAGTTCCTGACACTGTATTACTCAGGATTCTTTTTGTAAGAGACCAAAAATAAAATCAGACTAGCTTCGGAGAAAGTGGGACTTACTGGGAGCATGCTGAGGTATCTTATAGAACCAACCGTGGGAAGGTAGCTGTGCACCGGGACAATTTTAATGAGGAACCTGGGTTCACCCAAGACTCCAGCCATCATCTTTACCGTCACTCAGAGGTGAAAGAAGAAAGAGGAAAGGAAAGGAAAAGATAGTACAGATGTTATAGTGTTTATGTCAGAAAATGAAATTACTTCTCTCTCATATTTCTGAAGTCTGTTCCTTCCCTACACCAGTAATTACTGAAATCTTCCTCAAAATTCCACTGAACAAAATTTAGACTAACACTTAAAGCGCATCTCATTAGGAATTAATGCATTCATGTGGGGATTGTTTCTCTTAAGTTTTTCGTTTTAATTTTCAGGAATTTTACCCCTGGATTCTGAAGACCCTGGACTCTGCGAAGTTGTTAGAGTACATGAGCACTACCTGGGTATGTGGCATAAAAGTCTCACTTCACTGATGTGTGGGGGCTGGTAACATTTTGATGCTTTTGTATCTACCGTGAGTGTACATAGGAAATAACTGTTGGCCAGTCATATGAATCCCCCAGCTTATAATTCAGTATCATAAAATTTATATTCCTACTAAGCAGTATATAGAACTTTAAGTTTCACTTATACTCGTGGTAAGAGGGTTGACAAGCAGTTTCTCCTTGGCTCTGAAATATTCCTAATCAGAATATTTTTACTTCTTATTTTTGGTTATTAACTGAAATTGGAAAGGTTAATTTAAAAAATCTAGATAATACATGTAGAGTCTGAGACAGGAAAGACTCAAGAACACTTTGGTTTCTTTAGCTAATATCTTTTGCTAAGTGTTCCCTATAACTGAAATAATAAATTTTAATTTTTCTTATAATAATTTTCTTTTCGTATATTTAAATTAAAATAATGACACACACACATACACACACACTTCATGAAACCATAGTGAAAAGATGCTGCATCTCCTTAGTGATCAGAGAAAAGCAAATTAAAACCACTTGGAGATGCCGTTATGCACGCACAAGACTGACAGTTACAAAATGTGACCATTGCAAGGGTCAGCAAGGATGCAGAACGATGGGTCCTTTTATGCACCAGGAGTGTAAATTGGTACAAATGCAGTAGAAAATATTTTAGCGTTATCTAATAAAGGTAACGATGGATACTCAGACCTAATAATTCTACAGACAGTTTTGTACCTCACAGAAACTTGATGTGCGCCAGTAGAAATGCACAAGAGTTCATAATAGCATGTTTGTAATTGTGAAATGAAAAAGGAAACAGCCCAAATGTTCATCACCAGGAAAATGGATAACTAAAGATATTCCAAGATGGCAATTTAACTCAGCAGTGAAAATAAGTAAATAACAGCCGAACGTATCAAGATGGATGAATCTCACAAACTATATTGAGTGAAGAAAGCAAGAATACAAACAGTGTGATACCATTTATTTCTATAAAGTTCAAAACCACACAAAGTTAAGCATATCTTAAGGATATAAAGAAAATATAGAGATGAAAAATCAGATGGAGATTTTCTGAGAGAATGAAGTCTGAACATGGGTTGGGTATTAGATGACACTAAGAAATTACTGATAATTTTGTCATCTGTGAAAATAGCAATATTGTTATATCAGAAAATGTCCCTGTAATTTAAAGATAAATACTGAAATACATAAAGGTAGAATTACATAACATCTTGAATTTACTTTAAGAAAAAAAAGCTAGACTTCGTGGATTAATTACACTTTGAGAGCAAAGATTAAAAACCTATGTACATGATTTCTACAGTGAAATTAGATAGCTAACTCACAAATTAACTTTTATGATACAACTCAGTTCATGATTTGGGAGATACTGAAATATAAAGTGTAGTCTATTGTATCTCACTTCAGTTCTAAATATAACTGGAAGTGAAGGGAAGGTGGGTTACTGGAATTAATTATTCTGGGTGCTACCAGAACTGTGACAGTTGCTACACAAAACACATGAAAACAAGACAGAGCTTGTAGCTTCAAATGAGGTTTGTGTCACTAACATTTCCAACAAAAGCCAACATTCCAGGGTGTCTAATTATTTTAAGGATGTCTCAAATTTCCTTCTAAAGAAAATCTCGATGTCTTACATCTTACCTGGCCATTATAAAAATGTATGCATTGCTGAGAAAATAAACAAACCAATGAACCAAAAATAAGTCAGGCGGCAGTTACCTTTGTGGGCATAGGAGGAGTATGTGATCGGTGTGGGTCACGGGGCTCCAGTGGTACTGCCAATCAGCTCCTCCTTATGCAGGGCTCATGTTATTCTTCATACCTTATCTATATATAGGTCAACATATATTATTTTGTGTTCCTGAAATATTTCATTAAAATTTTTCCAAAGTTTTTTCTTAAAGATAAAATCCCTAATTGGACCTTGTGGGGGCAGAAGGCCAAGTTGGATTTTGGACTGTTAAAATTAGTAAATTTATACATTTGAGTCCATATTGTAACTTGAACTGGGCTAGCAAAGCTCTTGACATTTCATTTCTAAATTTATAAATTGTAAATAACTTGTTTAATGACATTTACTATGTCTAAAATTTCCAAGTAATGCCATATTATTTTATTAAAAATTAATTTAAAAAGGTGGTTTTCCAGAAATCTGAGGCCTGTGCTTAGTTATATGTATTTTAAGGCTAGAATGTGTCTTCCTTTGAAAGATAAAGCTCACTCATCTTCAGATACCATGCTACGAAAGTCTCCGATCCATAGCTATTTGATATTATGCAGTTTGAAAATTGATGACCACCACTGGCTCCTTTATGAGAAACCACTACTTTTGACTCCAGAATTTCCTTGGGTCCTTGTTGCCCATGTTCTTTTGAGAACCTTCTAAGTATGGAGTCGACAAAAACCTTTAGTGTGGATTCCCAGGTTTGAATTGTGGCTAAATCCCCTAAACTAAATTGTTATAGAAGGTTAAGTATTGAAAAAAACAAAAAAGGCTCATTCTTATAGGCATTGCTGAACACTGGAGAATTATAAAATGGACCAGAAGGAGAAAAGCAAATGGGAACATCAAAATTTCCTAGCTATAAAGCTTAAGCTAAGACAAGCAAACCACACAAATGACCTTTTATTTTGCTACAAATCAGGAGGATTATAGTCCAGAAATCCACCAACATATAGAGGAAATTATTCCAGATATTTCTTAAGAAAATACAGTAAAATGTTAAGAAAATACTTTAAGAATGACCACCAATTGTGGATGACTTTAAGCAAAACCCTGGGTACATTTACTGTGTCCATAAAAAAGGGTGTCAAACGAGGCGAGCTCTAAGCTCTGTTGCAGTGCAACATTTTATGAAAAAGGAAATGATTTCATTATGTTCCCTAAAGATTTTCAGGGCATATATTCAGTTTACCACAACTCTTTTAGTTCCCATTACTTCGTTGGTGATTTTTTTTTTTTTTTTTTTAATGAAAGCTCAGTACTCAGTCACCTTCAGAGAAGTCTGTTCTTTCCTTGAACCAAAGAACTAAGTTCCAGACAACTTCCCCAAAACTGTCTTATTGATCCTGTTGCAGAACATTAAGGAGAGGGTTAAAAATTGAGGAATTCTTCCAGCTCTTTTGTGTTTTCAATTCCCAAGCTATTCTGTCAAACATAAAAATAATTTTACCTTTTATTCAAAATTTGGCACAATTTTCAGCATTATTCCTTTTGACTTAAGGTAGAAAGAATTGACATGATAATTCTTGGGTTCTTCTACACTGTTATTATTGATCCAGACATGGCTCTCTTTTATTTATTTATTAGTTTTTATAATAATAAACACTGTGGACATCTTACACAAAAGCAAGGATCTTAACATTAAACCATATCTAACCATGTAATTTCAGTTCCTTTGGTATCTTAAATGTAGTTTATTACTGTTAGCATTTTTTTAAGGATAGCTTGTTTGATTTTTTAATAAAAATATAGGTAGTCCCAATTCTTATGATGGAACACATTCCTGGAAAATTTCATATAAGGAACTTTCACATAAATTGAGCACATACTATTAGATTAGATGTCAGACATTCTACTTTAGTTTTAGAGTCAGACATTCAAACTTACTAGCTATATGGTCTCAGACAAATTAATTACTGTCATGTGCAACTTAACGACAGGGATACATTCTGAGAAATATAGCGTTAGGCAAGTTCCTCATGTGAACATCATAGAGCATACTTATACAAACCTGGATGGCACAGCCTACTACACACCTAGAAGCCTTCTGCTTCTAGGCTGCAAGCTGTACAGCATGTTACTATGCAAAACAACACAAGATTAAATGAAGCACAAGATAAAATGATGCAGTGAAGGGACGCAGTAAACACAAGATGTATGAGGTGTAGCACGGCATGTGGCTTTACAGCAAACTTTTCAATAAGTAGGAAGAGTACACTCTAAAAAGTATAGTAACTAAACCAGTCATATTGTTATTTATTATCATTATCCAGTGTTATGTACTGTACATAATTGTATATGCTGTACTTTTATACCAGCATCACCACAAACACCCGAGTACTTAAGATGGCTATAAGGTCACTAGGCAGTTGTTATTTCTCAGCCCCATTATAATCTTACGGGATTATATGTGATCCCACTGTTGTATATGTGATCCATTGTTGACAAACATCATTATGCAGCGCATGACTGTCATTACCCTGCTTAATATGTTTTACTATTTTAATGCCTTGCCGGTCGGTTGTAACCTCTTCAACATGTATGCTTGGATGCTTGGCTTCCCCACTAGATGGCACTAGTCAGTTGGTAAAAGCAATGCTGACTGTTGGGCTCCACCACCTGAGTTGATTGCCATCAGAGGAAAAATATTTGAAAAGGCTGGTAAAGACTATGAAAACTGTTATAAAAGTGACTGGGTAAAGTGAGAGAGGGTTGTTTATGTCACACTCAGTATACAACATAAACACAAAAGTAAGTAATCATTATAAAGGAGCAGCTTGAGGATCAGATCAGTAGAGCTCTTGAAACTGTATGAAGAGTTTGCATTTTGTTCCGAGTGCATTGGAAAGCCATTGATGAATTTTAAGCACAGAAGTGTTAGAATGTTATTTATGTTTTTAAAAGATCGTACCAGCACTCTATTTTTCAAAGACACTGTTAAAGAGATTGAAAATAGAAGCCATAAAGTTGAAAATAATGTTTATAGCGCATAAACAAGCAAATGACTCATTAGAATATATAAAAATTCCTATAGTCAATAAGAAAAAGACAACATAATAGAAACATTGATAAAACACTTGAACAGTCACGTCACCAAAGGAATTGCAGATGGCCAACAAACACAAAGATGCTCAACTTCAGTAGTAAGGGAAAAGCAAATTAAAATCGCAGTAAGAAACCATTACACACCCATGATTGGTAAAAATGTATACTAATACCAAGGGTTGACAAGAATGCTCACAGCAACAAGAGCTTTAATACACGGCTGCGGGAGAATAAATTTATACAGCCACTCTGGAAGAATGTAGTAAAGTCGAGGTAATATACTCTGAGACCTGAGATTTCCGTTCCTAATTAAATATTCTAGAGAAAACTTGTTCACCAGCATAACGCAATCTTTTCTACAAGAGTGTTCTTAGCCACATTGTTTATAACTGACAGAAACTGGAAACCACACAAATGTTTCCTGAATGGAGAACAGATAACCAAATGAAGGTGTTTTCACACAGGGAAATGCCATAAAACAACAAAAATGAAAGCACTACAGCCACAGGTACAAAAAAGGATGTGTCTTTAAAACAATGTCGAGTATAAAAAGCAAGACAGAAAAGAACACATATGGGTGCGATTCCATTTAGATAAACTTCAGAAACAGGCAAAACTAAATTATATTGTTTAGGAATGTATACTTGGGTGATGAACTATGAAGGCAACTAAGAAATTAAGTTATAATGCTGGCGACCTCTGATGTCAATTATATCTCAACTAAAAAAAAAAAAAAAAAGGATGGTTGTGACCTTTAGTGGGAGAGACAAGTCTGCTGGGGTTAGAGGGCGAGAATGGAAACAGGGAAATCGTAATGGGAGTGAAAGATAATGGGAGTAGAGTCTGGGATCAGAGCCATGGTGGCAGTGGTGATGGGGAGATAGATCCAGGAAGCAAGACTAACAGGACTTGCTAACAATTGTTTCCTCTTCTTCTTTGTGATAGTTCATAAGCCAGAAAAAGTTACATGGACAGAAGCCGCTGGAACCATTCGCGATGGAGTACGAGCCTACACAGCTCTGCATTATCTTTCTCATCTCTCACCAGGAAAATCAGTGCTGATAATGGATGGAGCAAGTGTAGGTGCTAATAGTTTTGTTTAGAAACAGACCGAAACACGGTAAACTTAAGGACTGGGCCATTCATTTGCTAATATAATTCTTTGCCAGTAGCTTATTCACTGAATTCTTTACCAAACTCCCATTTTATAAAATAAGCAGCTTTTATCAGTGAGAGATAAAAGGTAGACTTAGCATGTTTAGTTTCTTACTTTGAATCTGCTAGTACATGAAAAGAGGGAACAAGCAGTTTTTTTTATGCTTGTTACACAAAGCCTGAAGTAGCCGAAGAGTCTTTGAAGCCAAATCCTGTACTCACTACCAATTTTGTATAACATCCCTCACACACTTACATTAATAAGGTGTCGAATTTATAGTTGGATCACACAAGATCATTAAATGTCCTAATTTAAATATCTTACATGTATCATCAAAAAAAATAGTTCAACATTAAAAGCAAACATATAAAAATATTATAATCTAAAAATGTTACAAAACTTGGGGTGAATTTATAGCTTTATTTTCTGACTGTTGATGAAAATGCTTTTTCCCTTGCTTTTCTTTGGGGGAAAAAAAAAAAGGCAAACTGTCTTCAGCAGTGGCTTCAGCCTGATGTCCAAATCAGGGGAGCGGTGTTTCCCTGAACTTCACCCCCACTCAGCAGAAAGGATGGAGCTTTTGAAGTGCTCCGATCTTCCAGCAGAAGTCACTGGGCTCGCATGTGTATTGTGTAATTAGCTTAGATCATCATGCCCAGGCCCTTAAAGGCCCATTTTTCTCTTTCCAAGGCCATGCTTTTTAATGTAGCCCTCCATTCTTGAAATTATGTGCCCTTCTGGACAGGTTGGGTGAGAGCATGTGGCATGTGCAGCTTTTCCACCACCCCTTCTGAAGAAGAAAGTCAATCACAGTGTCTTATCCTACTAAATTTGTCCATATTTTCTTTTTGTTTTCTATCAGATAACATTTTAAAATGTACTAAAATAGCACTAAAGTATTACACATTATTAAGCAGCCTATAAAATAAATTAGATATGGCCTCTGCCCTGTATCTGTAAACCTACTGTGTTATTTTCTACACAGGCACTTGGTACAATAGCTATTCAGTTAGCACACCATAGAGGAGCCAAAGTGATTTCAACAGCGTGCAGCCTTGAAGACAAGCAGTACCTTGAAAGACTTAGGCCTTCTATAGGTAGGTAGCATTACTCAACGCAGACTTTGAAACATAACATTTTGAAGGGATATCACCTTTAAAATTGTGCTTATAAAACAAAGTACAAAATCCAAAACATAAGTCATTTTTAAAATGCTCTTAGTATCTGTGCTAAATCCAAGTTTAAGGAAGTGATAGTTTTAATTTTAATTATTGTTTTTTATTTTACTTTTTGATGCAATTGTACATGGGATTGTTTTCTTAATTTCTCTTTTTGATAGTTCAATATTGGCTTATAAAAGTGCAACTGATTTCTGAATATTAATTTTGTATCCTGCTACTTTACTGAATTCATTTATCAGTTCTAATAGATTTTTGGTGGACTCTTTAGGATTCTCTGTACATAGTATCATGTCATCTACTAATTATTTATTTTTTAAACCCACATTTTTCAATGCTTTTTCTTCTTTGCCCCATTGTTCTTAACTTAGCCAAGTTCAAATTAGGTGATGCCTCTTTGGTTTCCGTCAATAAAGGGATATATTTTTGCATTACTTTATATGTTTCTCAATCTGTTTTACTCAGTGATATGCCACTAAAGTTGTCTGTTTTCTGTGATATACTATAGAAAGGGAGACAGACCACTTACACAGAAACACGGGTGAAATATAGTTTTTGATGAATAGCACATGGAGGAGACTGAGGAGCTCTTGAAAAGATTGAATGTATCTGAACGGCAACAAACATGGGGTGGAAAAAGAAAATAGAGATTGAAAAAATGAAAAAGGAGAGGAGAAAGATAGGAACAGAATTGAAGAGACTAGAGTTACAGAGTTAACTTTGGGGTTTTTAACAGATGAAGAGAAACGATGATCAGTGTAATTGAAGGGCAGGCAAAAAGAAAGTAATGTTTGAGTGTTAACATGGATGTTATCTCTTTAAGTCTTCAACAACCCTGTGTTGGCTAACACAGGGAAACAGCATCTCAGAGAATTTAACTAGCTTGTCCAAGGGTACACAACTAGAAGAAGGGCCGGGATGGGGTTTGACCCCAGGCCCATCTAGCACTGAAGTTTATGTTATTTCCATTGTTACATTATGGTTCTGGCAGAGATAACCAAGAAATGGAAGGTTGGTTAAGACGGAGCCTGGAGAAGGAAGAATATAGGGAAAAAAGGAAAAGGAAGAGATTGAAAAGAAGAGGGGAAAAAAAAAAAGCATGAATGGTATTGTTGAAGGGACGAGTTTCTCATTATCTAATCCTGCCCTTCCTAGCTGCTTCATTCCCCTTTCCTGTGTGTCCTCCACACTCCACCTCTGTCCCCAAAGCTTAGATCACGTGAACCTAAGCAGCTCTCAGAGGAATCCTCTTTGAGGAGGTGTTAAAAGATAAAAAATGAAACATAAACGTGTCTTCATTTGCCAGTTCCAATTCTGAGATTTTTATTTTAATTCTCTCATTGGTTTGTTCTATTAATATAATACTTTAAAGCAACCAGTTAAAAATAGTTTAATTTTCACTAACTGTTCTAAAAATAATCATGTTTTTTTCTTTACCTTCAAGATTTTTCTTTGTTTTGAGGAGCAAATAAGGGAAGTACAGGGAATTTCTATGAGAAAGGAATAAAACAGCCTCTAATAGAGACATATATCACACAAATATATTTTTGTACTTTTTAGCTCTAAACTCTATTAAATCTGAACATATTTAAGAAATTGCTTAATCTTTCAACCCATGTCTTCATATATATGTACCTCTGTGGTTTACAGATTCTCAGCCCTGGCAATATATCCTATAGCTATAGGGAACAGTCCTCTGTGTCAGCAGACCAGCCTTGGAACACGTTATCCACAAAATGCTTATATTTTATTCGATCGAATATACCATTCCCTTCATTTAAATTGATTCTTACCAATATCGTGTTAGATGAAAAAAAGTACATTTTGGATTAGTTGTTTAAACTACTTAATTCATTTCAAAGAAGAGATATTTGTTTGCTTTTCTTATTTTCCTCTGATTTGTTTGTGTTGATCACATAGAGAACAGTACAGTTGGCCTAACTTCCTGTCCTTTACAGCCCGAGTGATCGATGTATCGAATGGGAAAGCCCATGTTGCTGAAAGCTGTTTAGAAGAAACAGGTGGCCTGGGAGTAGATATTGTCCTAGATGCTGGAGGTGGGTACTTTGCTAAATCAGTAGTCCTTAATTTTTTTTAGTGTGATGGATGCATTTTAGAAAAAAAATATATAACCAGGGAATAATTTTTAACATAAATATTTGATCAATGTTTAGCTTGTTGGGTGTTTTTTTTTAACTTTTCTATTTAAATTGGAGCATCTTTATTTTATTCCCATTGTAAACTCTGTCTGGAGGAGAAAACATGCTTGCCTTTTAAAGTATAGGCATTGGAGTTTAAGTATCTCTACAAGAATCTACAAACATAATCTTTTCAATGGTTCCCATATGATAAATATTAGTTCAAGCCTCAGCCAGATGCTTATTCAGTCAGTTCTGCTGCATAGGGCCCTGTATTGGATGATTGACTTCTGCAATCTCTACTTGGAAAAAGTGCACAGTATTTTGTTCAATTTTCATCTTCCTTGAACTTCTGTAGTTTAACAAAAATCTATTTAACACCGAATTTGTATACACTTAAGTAGTGCCATCTCACCTAAAAGAGAGGTTTCACAAGCCTGCAAAAGCATTCTATTTATACTTTGTTAGAATTTGTCTTCTATCATGAGAATCATAGGTGAATAGAGCTGCATATGGCCATCGTGTGTTTATTTCTAACTGGTATTTTCAAGATACGAAATAATCTCACAAAAATCTTTCACTGGAAACGAATGTATGTTTTATTAACTTTTCAAGTGGACATTTCAGTAATTATGTCAAAGTATGACTTTCTTGAGTCCATGAGTTCCTCAGTTATAAGTCAGCTTTCCCAAAAGTATTAAGCTACCAATGTTCTGATTACAACTGTCAGACTTAGTTGTACATCGTATTACTTTACCTGGTTTTCAAATGAAAGTAGACTTTTTATCTTTAGTTATTTTATTTATAAATAAATCTAAAAGCAAATTTTATTAATAGTTTTAATGCAAAAGTATATTTTAAGGTGTCTGAATACTTGTGTTGACTTTTTCTTAAGAAAAATGCTTCCTCATTCCTACATTAAAAAGTAAATTTATTTGAAGAATAAATTTTCATCAGATGACTGTAGAATATATTTCTCTTCTCTCTCTTTTTAAACTGTTCCCTTGTAAGTGAGATTATATAGTAAAGATGATGAACCAACAGTGAAGTTACAACTACTACCTCATAAACATGATATCATCACACTGCTTGGTGTCGGAGGCCATTGGATAACAACAGAAGAAAACCTGCAGGTATTATCAGAAATAGTAAAACATTACACCAAAAGGATATAATTAACGAAGAATAATGCCTTAGTCTTTTGAGGCAAAATGTGGCGGAATTTGTGTAAATTCTAAATTATACCTTGTTTTTAAAGAAATGTAGGTTGGTTTGTTTTTTAACTTTTGCTACATGTTGGCCAAAATGTTGAAATGGTGCCCAGTGGAGAAGTTCATTTAACTTTTATTTAGTGGTTTGGAAGTAGTAACTTCTAAATTTAATGGTAATTCAAATAGGAATTTTTTCCTTGTAACAAACATTATTGACATGGCAAAATATTTCTCTATAAAATTATCACAATTTCCTAATTATTTAAATTGGAATGTACGACAATGTGTATATACACATTGTCTCTCAAAGTTACATTTTCTAACAGAACCAAAATTAAATATTTTTATTAGTTGGTATGCAAACACCATAATTCTCATATACCAGTCTTCATTGATTTTCCGATAAAACTGACTGTTAGGTAGCAGCCAGAAATCTCTCTCACACACACACACACACACTCTCTACTGTTCCATCACCAGGATTCTAGATTGGCTTAGCATCTGACCTTGCCGTTTCATCATTTTGGACAACGAAATGCAAAAGAAAACATGGTTAACATATTGTTATTAAAGTTTGTGTGCCGATTATTTGTGATTTGGGGTTTTTGGTTTTTTGGTTTTTTGTTTGTTTGTTTTTTTGCGAGACCCTTGATTGACCTCACAGATTGCAAGGGCCTTGTCAGTTTACAATCCCTTATTTTTTATTTTTCACGCCTACAGCACCTGGTCTTCCTAGGTGGTCTCCCATCCAAGTACTAACCAGGCCCGACCCTGCTTAGCTTCCAAGATCAGACGGGATTGGGCTTGTTCAGGGTGGCATGGCCATAGACTGATTTGATTATTATTTAATTTGTGTAGAAGTTTTTCTAGCTCAAGATACTAATCATCTTTTTGCTGTTAAACTCGGTAATTGATCAGTCTTTGTTCATTCTCTCCAAGTTGGATCCTCCCGATAGCCACTGCCTTTTCCTCAAGGGAGCAGCGGTGGCTTTCCTTAACGATGAAGTTTGGAATCTGTCAAATGTACAACAAGGAAAATATCTTTATATCCTTTTTTTCTACTGACTTGAATTTCTGGCTTGAAATTTACCTTGAACTCTCATCATTCTTTAATTATGGTAATAATAAATAATAGCAGCTAACTTTCATTGAGCATGCTAAGCAATGTTCCAGTGCTTTGCAGGTATTAATTTATTTAAACATTAAAACCACCCTATGAGGTGTAAGTATTATTATTATTCCTATTTTACAAGTGAGGAACTGAAGCATAGGAAGATTAATACAGGCCCACAGCTAGCAAGTGTCAGGACAGGAATCACACCCAGGCAGTCTTGTTCATTTATGAATGGGAGATAAACCATAAGTTACATGGAAGATTTTGTTTCATTTCTAACCTGGCATTATGGAAACTACACGTCACCTTGCCATTGTGCAAAATCTTTCAGAAAACATCTAAATTAAAGAGTTTGTGGAGCGTTTTTAGGAATGTCAGTGATAGGAAGTCTTCATCAAATGAAAATGTGTTTGATTTGTTAAAATGGAAGTCATTCAGAGACAAATTTGGTGAAGAAAGCCAAAGTAACAAAAACTTTTCTTAATATATAAGCAGCCCCAAAAAAAAAGGTCCAAACCTCTTTAAAGCAAGGTGAACTTAAGAATAAACCTTTTATTTCTAAGATGACTGTTCTAAAGGCAGCTGCACTTAGTAAAATTTTTAACATATCGGATAAAAAATAAGTTCCTGTTACTTAATAGAGTATATGTGTGCATGAAGAAGGAGACTTGCATAGCCTTACATTTGTCTCCACTGAATACCTTACTTCACTTTTGTTAAATGCGTGTGGTTAGATATGAATGATACGTGTGAAGGCCAGCCTCCTTTAGGAGCCATGACAGACTTGATGCACAGCCTTCATGTGGGGTTTTATTAGTGTACTGTGATGTTGAGTTTTAAAAAGCACATTTCAGAAACCAGATAATCCCCTTAATGTAGTGAGTATATGAGATTAAAGTATTTCCAATTAAATACTTTCCTATTAAATTTAGAAAATAAACTTAATTTTTAACTTTTCCAGAAGAATTTGTTTTAAATTTCAATTTAAAGCAACTTAAATGTCCAATAACATTGTAATTATCAAGAATACTATAGGATGTTAACAATACTCTACACCATGTGGTAAAAGTAAGAGCATTTTTGAATTTTATGTGTCAGGAGCTAGGCTGGGCTGCTTTGCCTATGTTACTTAAATTTCTCAAGCTCTCTCCCTTACCACACCCCAGAAGATGATTTTAACCTGTTCAACAAACCCACAGACCACGTTGAAACATGACGTGTTTATCTGAAATGATGTTAAATTTTCAGAAATCAGAAATATACATTATATACACACATTTATACTGTTGGCAATTTCATTAACAGAAGTGGAACGAATTTACAGTATTAATAAGTGAGTCAGTATTCTTTTAAATTTTTAAAATCTTTTAAAATTTTTAAAAATTTTTTTAAATGTTTTATCTTCATATTTTCTAATTTACATTTTCTAAAGTCCTAAATCAGACTTTAGTCTTCACTTGTACAAACCCCCCCGTTAGTTCACACTGAGCCAGTTGCGATTTAACATAGAGTTCTCCTTCCAGTCGTGAGATCGCATGCCATAAATAATTCTCCATTACTACTGATTACAGACTCTCAATTCTAATATTATAATTTTAATATTACAGTTAAATGATGGGATAATTTAAAAGTTTTACAGTTTTCTGACTCTCTTAGTGACTTGTATCACAGAGACCTTATTAACTTTCCTTCACACAGATTTTGAGTAGCCATTTAGTAAATGAATGTGCACCTAAAGTAAAAGATGTAAGTGCTAACATTGTTTTTAAATAGAAATAGCACTCCATAGTGCTAAAGTGAAAACCTGACACCACTCCATTACCATCCTTTGGGATTACACTGGTCATTACTTAGGGCAAGCATTAGGCTTGCTTCTTTCATCACTTGTTCCTAGAAATTTAGGCTCTTTTATGTTACCGCCTCTCGTACCAATTACCTATCTCCTTTTTTTAGAGTTAAACTTAACAGCTTACAAAATTTCTGTAACTTAAAAATTTGAATTTCTGAGATTGCTAAACATAAAAAAGAAAAAAGTGACCTGCCTACCATCTTCTGCTGATTGAATGGTTTTATTTGCTTTTTACATTGCAACCTTAACCATCCTTCCAGCTACGTATCTTAAAAGACGTGATGGAGAAGTTATCAACTGGTGTTTTTAGGTATGCTCAGTAACCAAATCATTCTTGTTTGTTTTTCTGTTCTCACGGAGATAAGGCAGGCATATCTATTTTTGTTTCAGCTTTCACAGCACACCTATTGCCTCCATATTTTATTTTTAGATAAATAGCTGCTTAATATTTCTCAAAGTGTATCTTATGATATACCAGTAAGTGTTCCGTAAGATAGAAGTGGCTGAGTTTTCCTTCCCCCATTTCATACTGTACCTTACCCTTTGCCTTTCCTCATCACCCCTCCCGAAGCAACTTGAAATAACCCATAGCTTGAGAAGAGGGAAAAGTACAATTTTTTAAAAGTTGAATCTGTTTATTAAAAAAGAGGAAGTGGATAAAGTAGATATTTTTCCCCTTTAAAATTTAACTTTAACAGTGGAAATACTAATGGACAACTTTGTATTATTTAAAGTGATAACACTGAACTATAGCCATTGTTAACTACTATCCTATGTGCTCTACTCAACTAATAATTTCATTCTTCCTCAGGCCTCAATTGGATGAACCCATTCCACATTATGAGGCGAAAGTTTCCATGGAAGTTGTTCAGAAAAATCAAGGAAGGAAAAAGCAGGTCGTTCAATTTTAATTTCGTTCTTTCTCAGACCTCGGTTGGATGAACCCATTCCAGTATTTGGAGCCAGAGTTTCTTTGGAAATTGCTCAGAAAAGTCAAGGAAGATAAAAGCAAGCTGTTCCACTTTTATGCATGTTTTCCTATGTGAGACAAGATTCTGAGTTATTTCAAATAACTCGTGAAAAGTATTACTGTATACATGGCCAAGACAATTCTATAATTAACATCTAAAGGGAATACTCTGAAATCCTTTTTAGTTTTTTATATATTTGCCTCCGTTATAAATTTTTTCCATGAAGAAAACTACTTTCAGCAAAAGCCACCCTGCTCTGATAAAGCTGCTAGTCTTTTGGTATGTCAAAATAACGTTACGTTTGTGTCAACTCCATTCTCAACACCCTCCTTCCTTAACAAGCCTTTGCTGTCGTAATTTAATCTTTTGAGTATATTCTCAACTCTCAAAAGATCTAGCCCATAGACACTTAAATTTTTTTCAGATATTCATTCACTTCAGGGTTTCCTCAACATCAAACTGAAGCACCACAGTAACTCGCCAGTGGCAGCTGCAGTGTTGGGGTGGAGGGCTGCAACGGCGATGCTTGGGAAGGGGGACGGGAGGCTGTGCTGATTTCCTATCAGGATTCTCTATTTCGGGATAAGGAGAGGAGACCTAGGCCCCTCTCGGCAGCTCTGGACGTCGCCATCGTCCTCTAAGCTTATCGAAGAAGCAGTGTCACGTTTCCTTTTCCATCCAGGCGCCATGCCCTGGGCTTCATCACAGCCCTGCTGCAGATTTAAATAGCGGTCAGCTATTTTGGAGTCCATCATGGGAGTGCAGACCAGTACCCAGCCACTTAGCACCCGGCGACCCGACGATGGCCAAAGTCCCGGGGACCGACCTGCCCGGGAGCCGCGGCAGCGCGGCCGCTCAGGGACGCAGCCGGGGGCGGGGCCTCGAGAACGGCCTACTGCGCACGCGCCGCGCGTCGCGTCGGAGGCGGGGTCGGCGCGCGCGGGAAGCGCCTGCGGGGTGGCTGGTCAGCCCCTCCACCTCTGCGGCGCGTCATGTCCCTTTCGGTCCCCGGCTACTCGCCCAGTTTCAAAAAGCCGCCCGAGACATTGCGGCTCCGACGGAAACGGGTCCGGAGCCTCGGGGCCGCCCATCTGCCCGGGGAGCGGTCCGAACCGGCGCCCCGCCGCGCCGCTCTGGCTGCGGGGCTGTCCCTCCGCCCCTTCCCGGCCGCGGCGGCAGGCAGAGGCGGCGGTGGCGGCCCGGCCACGGCCGGGAGGAACCCCTTCGCTCGCCTGGACAACCGGCCGCGGGCCGCCGCGGAGTCCCCCGACGGGCCGCCCCGCGGCCAGCACGAGGCGCCGAGCCCGGTGAGTGTCAGTGCCCGGCAGCCGAGGGGCTGACGCGGCTGCGAATTGAGGATGGGACGTTCTCGCGTTCGAAGAGGGAAACGGGCGCGAAGAACGCCGGCCGCCCGTGGCCTCAGGGCGCCGTCGGCGTTGGGAGCGGCTGCTCTGACAAGTCGGGTGTGTGCGAAGGGCGCCCCGCGAGCTGCAGCGGGACGTGCGGAGCGGCGGGGTGGCGTCGGCCTGCCCTGAGGAAGCCGGGAGGGAACGCCAGCGCGCGCGCTCCCCGCGGTCCAGCCCGCGTCGCAATTTGGGGGGTTAGACTTCGGTGGGAAGATAGCTCGAAAGCTCATCCTGGAAGGCCACTGTTACCGCCTTTCCCTGCGTGATTCAGAGCCTCCCCTCTCACGCACTCAAAATTATTCTGGAACGGAGGAATGTCGAGGATTCATGGGGTCACAGTTCACTAGGCATTTGTCCTGCCCCAAAGCCTTTTGGATCTTTTGATTTGAGATTGATGCACCACCGGCCTATTTTTCCCCCCTCAATTTTGATAGAAAGTTTAGAAGCAAAACACTCAAATGACTTGGGTGCATGGGAATTCCTGCACTAGCATTTATTGAGAAACTTGTGTGCCAGGTGAGGCTCTGTATGTATTTAAAGCCAACTCCAGCATCATTTACAATTTAAAAAGACCATTTTTTTAACCTCAGTTTTTAGATTTTAATCAAGAAAATGATTTGCTGTGGGAAGAGAAGTTTCCTGAAAGAACAGGCGTTACTGAATTATTCCAGGTAATACTTTTTAAATTTCATTAGAATGTACATTCTTACAATATAAATTCATACTTCTCAGAGAGAAACATTTTACCTGGAAAATAGTTTCACAGAGAGCCCTGAGTGAGCGATCATCTCTACCAGGGTTGGATAGATGGCATCAGCCATGGTAGAGAACTTTGTATAATGGAGTACTGATGTTTATGGCAGCAACGCTAAAGGGGGCATAGGTGCGGGTCGCCCTTCGTCCTCCAACAATTTTTAACAGCTCTTTGGATAGTGACACCTCCAGCTCATCACTCAGAGCCAGCCCCTCAAGGGGCCGAATCTTCGAAATTACCGCCACAGGATGTATAGCATATCACTGAATCTTGCTGACACCACCACCACACACACTCTTGATTACATTCCCCAGATAATTTCTGTGGTAATAGTTTAACAAATGCATAGTTTGTCCTAATGGGAGCTGGCTAGAATATTCCCTAAGACCCAGTCTTTCCCCTTTCTTGTAAATAAATGGCCTTCATGGGGTCTTTTGGAAATAGTTCCCCATTCCCTGTTATTTTTTTGTGTGCTGTCACCTGAGAGAATCATTGTAATGTGGAAAATACTGTTAAATGTGTTCTCTAAGAGCCCTACCTAAGTTACCTGCAGGAGCAGCTTTGCCCTGGTTTCTGAATTTTAGAGGCTTAACAGGTACTTTTTAAAATCTTTGGAAGATTTCTGCTTTCGTAGCAATATCAATTGATTTTTTTTTAAATTATGACCACGAAAATAGCACATGCCTCTTGTAACTAAGCTATATAGAACTACATAAACTAAAAAGTTTATGTAGTTCTATATAGCTTAGTTACAAGAGGCATGTACCACCACCCCACAACAAAAAATTCCCTCTTCTCAGAGATAACTGTTAACAGTTTGATGTAGCTCTTTCCAGACTTTTTGTTTGATGTGTAGTATATTTTCTGTTATTTATTATATGTTTCCTAAGATTTTGACATTCCAGTGATCATCATTGTTTTAGTTGATTGAAGATTTTTTTCTTGGCACTCTACTAATTTTTGCATTCTTTGTTTTCTAAAAGACTTCACACGTATCATTATCCGAATCTGATATTCCATCCTCAGAAAGTACTGAGTTACCTGTGGACTGGAGTATTAAAACTCGACTCCTTTTTACCTCTTCTCAACCTTTTACCTGGGCAGATCATTTGAAAGCACAGGAAGAAGCTCAAGGTGTCATCCAGCATTGTAGGGCAACAGAAATTACTTTGCCTCAAAGTCTACAGGTAATTCTGAAAGCAAAAGGCTGTGTTTTAAAGTAATAAATCAAGTGTAAAATTTACTTCTCTGCAAAATATCACAAATATTTCCTTCCATTAAGTTTTTCTTCTGACATTTAAAGATACAAAGACTTGGAAATTTTATATTTCGCAAATGGTGTTTTCATATAGTTTTTTAAATCAGATTCAGTAACTCCCCATTAGAGTCCTGTCCTGAGAAATAGTCAGTGTCGCAGGGAGGCATTTTTTAACTATTCTTTTCTAAGGCTTTGTGAAAAAGAAAATATAAAGAAAAAAATGAAAAGCAGTTGAGTAGGATTGCAAAGGCAGATTGGTTATTTTACTTTCTCACATAGTGAATACTCTTTTAAATGCGCTAACTCCTGCTGCTACCTAGATGATGGTCTGTTGTAAACTTAGTAGAGTTGATGTTAGTAGAGTTAGAATGTTTTTAGAGAAATGTAATAGCATTACTTTCAAGCTACTCATCAACTCAAACGAGGTTAAAAGGGGTTACCTAAAAGAGGCCTTGGTACATCTTTTTCAATAAATTAATCAGGATTTGTGATTCATGTCACTTTTTGCTGGCTACTTTTGAAACTTGTGAGGGGAGGGGCCTTGAATGTCGTGTTGCCTACACACCCCTACCTTTATGATGAAAAAGATAGTCATTGTTCTCAAGAATGGTAGAAGCAGGAAAATGTTCCTATCTGTGTTTAAGAATTCCTTCTGATACATGATTTAACAGACTCTAATTGCCAGCAAGAAAGGTTTTCTCAAACAAGAATAAACTTTTTTAGCCCCTGTAACAGTTAGTAACACTTTCCTATAGGAAGCAGTAAAGATAAGTTTAATATATTCAGTGTCCTTTTAATGAAATTTTATGCTTCTATTGGGGCAACTATTGTCCAATATCTCTGGATTTTAGGATCCCAAACTCTCCACTGAGCTTCGTTGTGCCTTCCAGCAGAGCCTTATCTATTGGCTCCATCCTGCTTTTCCTTGGCTATCACTGTTCCCTCGTATTGGAGCTGATAGAAAAATAGCTGGAAAGACAAGCCCTTGGTCAAATGATGAAACCCTGCAACACATTTTAATGAGCGACTGGTAAGATCAGTAAAAACTTGTGCAACCCAATAGCGAATCCTCATTTTAGCAGTATTCTCTCCTTATATTATCAAGGTATGGAAATATTTAGTGGTAGAAGTAGCTCTGTGTCCTTCTGAATTATTATATTTAAACGGTTAATAACCAACATTTAAATTGTTTACTTTTTTAGTAATTGTTTTACTCTATGCAGTTGCGAAATGTATATAAGTGTTTGGTAAATATGCATAGACATAATTCTTTAATATTCTTGTCAATGGCTGCTTCCTTTCTCAGCAGAACCTGTTCAGAGAAAGTCAGCAACCAATTATCAATTAAATTTTATTTAAAGAAAAAATGGTTAGCGTTTAAGTGGTAAACACTATTTGTTTAAGTATTTAGAAGTCATCTGTGAGTCCCCTGACCAGTTTTAGTTCTTTAAAAACAAAGTTGTATAGAACGTCAGAAATTCAAACCATTATCTGTAATGTTTGTGTTGTGTTTTAAATCAGGTGAGTATCAAACTGAATTATACAAAATTAAATTTTAGATGTTGAGTTAAATGTAATACCTAAAGAAAAATTTTGTTTCATAGGTCTGTGAGCTTCACCTCTCTATATAATCTACTGAAGACAAAACTTTGCCCCTATTTCTACGTTTGTACCTATCAGTTTACTATCCTGTTCCGTGCAGCAGGATTAGCAGGAAATGATGTAATCACGGCTCTCATGTCTCCTACAACTCGAGGAATAAGAGAAGCTATGAAAAATGAAGGTAAAAGTATAGGTTAAAATGAGAATACCACACAATATAGTAAATACTTTTCTTGAAAGCTCGAAATTGAATTATCTTTTACCTGTTGAATTGTCTTTTACCGGTTTTACCAATATTATTTAAAGAAATGTTCATTTGATTTTTTTTTTTTAGTGGTTATTTAAGCTGTCCCTTATACATAGCTTTAAGTTAATGGTGTTTCCTTCACTGATCTCTGAAAACATATGGGGTTGGAAAGTCCCTATCTGAACATACTCCTCTAGAAATTCCTTTATAGTACAAATTGCCTGCCCCCTTTAAATAACAGTTTTCAGGCTGGGTCACACCATTAATGGATTATAAAATCTTATATAGTGAGTTCAGTCAGCACTTTTTAAAAAAATGAAACAGAATATACTGTATGAAAGAGTACCACATGTAAGAATATGGATTTTCCTCAACCTTTTGTTTCATGGATGTAAGTGTAGGTGTGGGTGTGTTATGGGCTACTGCCAAGAAAGCTTGAAAGCTACTGACTCAATAAAGTGTAAAGACTTCACATTTTCTTTTTTTTTTCTCCCCACCCCCAGCCCTGACCACTTAACATTTTTAAATTTTGTACTCTAGAAATAGGGCACACCTGTTAAATCCTTTTCAATTATATTAAAATTAAGTTAAATTTTTCTTTTCGTGTATAGGTATTGAATTTTCTCTGCCTTTGATAAAAGAAAATGGCCATGAGAAGAAGAAAGCATCTGGGACAAGTTTGGGACATGCGGAGTATGTGATTATAATAACCTTTTACGTCATCCAGGGACGTATAGATTCAGTGCAATAGTTTAATAAAGGAAACAGCTTTATAAATTGGAAACTAACTACAGCAATTTTTTAGGGAGCAAGCAATCAGTGATGAGGATGAAGAAGAAAGTTTGTCTTGGCTGAAAGAGATGGGTGTGCAAGATAAAATTAAAAAACCGGACATGCTCTCTATCAAGCTGTATCCTTTCATTTGCTGTTAACTAGAATCGATTTTCATTCCATTAAGTTAATTAGCCATGTAATATGGACTGGCAGTTTTATTTGACCATAATCTTAAATATCTTAAGATCATATTAAAACTAATTCTCTATCATGACATTAAATAAGGAACTCCTAAGTACCCATAAACTGAAAAATTACTAAGCTACTTAACCATTTTGGTTAAGTTTATGAGAGGAACAGCATATATATGACTAGAAATTTGTTTTTGTTAGGTGTCAGTTTCTAGCAAATTCAGATAAAAAAATGATTTTGATTTAAACAGATGCTTTATAATTAATTGCAGTGAAGAGGGTAGCAAGAGCATTTCCAGTTTGGAATGCAAAAGAGGGATCCCAGATGATTCAGAATCAAGATAACTGATTTTCCTATTAGTATGAGATTTGCATTTGCTGTTTCCTTGATTGTCATTTTCAGACGTAAAGAGAAACATGAAGTACAAATGGATCACAGACCTGAGTCTGTTGTGTTGGTGAAGGGAACAAACACCTTTACACTGCTAAATTTTTTGATCAACTGTAAGAGTTTAATTGCTACTTCAGGTCCACAGGCAGGACTTCCACCAACCCTCTTATCCCCAATAGCTTTCCGAGGTGCCACAATGCAAATGCTTAAGGTAATAAAAAGAAAAAAAATTCTACACTAATCCTCATAATCTAGCTTTTTAAAAAGTACTTTTCCAAGGATAAATCTTGATTTGTTTTTAGTAACTTCTAGCAGTTTTACATGGTACATATTTGTTTTTGCTTTCCTCCCGGTAAAAAAAAATTCTTTTAAAGTTATATCAGTCACCTGAAAATATCTAAATTATATGAAAATAATTTTTTCTTATTAAATAAGTGTAACTGGCAACAAAAGCAATTTAGTGTTAATTTCCTTTTTTTGCCATAAAAACTGCTTAATCTCATTTTGTCTTTTAAGCATCTTGGGATCTTTGTCACGAGTCTTAAATCTTTGTCTTATTTCTTACCCAATGAAAGAACATAGCCAAGAATATGTTATAGATCTCAAAAACTGGATTCACGGTTAAGTGAAAATAATAACTGTACAGGCATACCTCATTTTATTGCACTTCGCTTTATTGTGTTTCACAGATGTTGCAAGTTTTACAAACCGAAGGCAAGGCCCTCCACCAGGAAAAAGACTACGACTCACTTTATTATACTTGCTTTATTGCGGTGGTCTAGAACCAAACCTGCAATATCTTCGAAGTATGCCTGTATATTAAACATGTAAATACAAAGTATATACTGAATGTTAATAGCAGTAGAATCACTTTTTTTGTCTTCCCAATATTGTGTTGAAAGTGTATTACTAAATCAGAATGAATACCATGTGAAAAAATTGTATTTCCTAGAATATAAACTGGCAGTCTCATAATTTGGAGAGGATGCTGCAGACTGAGAATTTACTACACTTTTATTCATATAGCATTCTTTCCGTGTCTTATAATCTACTTTTGTTCCATAACTATTAAGGGGAAAAACTATTGAACACATTTTTAGCTAGAGACTAAAGCTTGGCAGATGACCATAATTCTCTCTAAATTTTTTTGAAGGCACGAAGTGTAAATGTGAAAACACAAGCTCTTTCTGGATACAAAGATCAATTTAGTTTGGAGATTAAAGGTCCCATCATGCCTCATTCTCTACATTCTATAACCATGCTACTCAAATCTTCACAGAGCGGGTCATTTTCTGCAGGACTGTATACACATGAACCAACTGTTGTATTTAATATCTGCCCATCAGTGGATAAAGTATTGAATAAGGTAAGTAGACAGCTATAAACACTGTTTTAGCTATAGCTAGTTTCCTCAAACTTTTGTAGATGAAGTGATTTCTTATGAGCCAAATTTGTTTCAAGTTACTAAACTACTAAATTTTTTCAGTTAGAATTACTAAGGGAGGGATGTCTTTCATTTTTGTGGGTAAACTTCATGAATTTGGGCTGTTGTACTCAGCAGTAACTAAAGAACTTCCCCCCAAAAAAGGCAAGTTATACTCATTGTTCTCTCAGATCTAGAACTTAGTGCCTGATTTATTATAAATTATGGGTATTTAACTGTAATCGCCTTTAGTTTTGGACATCTTTATAAGTTTTATTTAGCAGTTATAATTAAGACCTTTAAAATTGCCTCATACTCTTATCACTTTGACTCCCTTATAATGGACACTTGTCACTATGCAAAAATTCTTTGGATCTTCTATTGATAATAAGAACAAGGCATTTGTAGAGTTCTCATTGTGATTATTAAAAACTTCGAAGACTGATGTGCTTTTTACTGATTTGTACACAAATTTTCACAGGAGACTATTCGTGAAGAACTTGCTAACTGTGGGTTGCATCCTAAGACTCTGGACCAACTTAGTCAAACACCAATACTGGGCAAATCATCTTTACGGAACGTGGAAATGAGTGACTACGTTTATAATTGGAGATCCTGAACACCAAAGTAAGCCTAAAAGGAATCTTTGAGGAAAAAAGCCTTCTAACAAAGAAATTGAAGATTATACCTTTGGCTTTAAAGTTCATATTGGAATTTGAAAGGAATATAACCTTAAAATATTCAAATGTTTATAAACATTAACCTTTTACAGTAACATTTTTACATGCATTAAGCAGGTTTTAAATCAACTTTTATTAGATAATCATATATTAAAACTCACTTTTAAAATACCTCAAATAAATTGAATGGGAATTCTAGATCCCTGTAATCAAACTACAAATAGAAAATTGATGTTTTTCCTTGCAAATAGGAAATTGAGGCTAACTATCAATTCATTCATGGCACTGTGACTAATGGAATCAGGGCAAAACTGTAACAATTTACCTAGGATTATTAGGCAGGTTCTAGCTTATAAGGATAGGAAAAAAATATAGACAGTATCTACTGAGCTGACTGTTGATGCTTCTACCTTAGTTGCTTTCCTACTGATTTACAGTTCCTCTACTTTCAAATATATATGTATGTTTTTAATGCATGTTCATTCAGGTAAGGGCATTTTGTATTCCATGTAGAATATTGTTGAGTTGTAAAGTATGTTCAGCTGTCATGGTAGTATTTTAATGTGCTTTTAGGTATGTGTGTATGTATGTATGTATGTGTGTGTATGTGTGTGTGTGTGATTCAAATTTTCTTAAATAAAAGTGTTTAGAAATCAAAAGCACTGGGTAAAGAAATAATAGTATTTAGTGAAGTAGTATGTGTTCACTTTATAATCCAGAAAATAAAACACCACATTTATTCCAGAGAAGTTTATATTTGGGCCTTACGCTTTTGAAAATAAAGTTGAGACATAGCATATGAATACCACTGTAATACACATGAAATATTCTATCAGACCCTAAAAATTAACATAAACTTAAACTTTCTCATAGTCAACAAAATAGTGGCCGGATGCCGATTTTATTAGATAAGTTGGTTACAGCATTTTAATTATCATTTTACGTCTATCTAGGTGTAGCTGAAATTCAAAATGCACATCAAAGGAAAACTATATCACAACTCAATGCCATACTAAATGTACTTTGCCTCTGCAGAATTCTAGTCAGACTTCATTTTAACTCCCTTCTCATGGCCCAAGTGGCTTTGACAGGAACACAGAATTTAGTGCTGATCATCACAACATACCACTTTTTTTTTTTTATAACTTCTACAAAATTTTAAGGGGAGATGGTGGCATTAGCCCTGTGGAACAGATCTTGCTTGATTACCTCAATAACACTGGCCCAGTATCTGTCCAGCAGAACGCATTGTGAACTAGTACAAGGTGCACAGCCCTTCACTGATTACAGGCAAGTGTTACAGCAGCCTAGCCATAAGGAAGGGGAGTTACATCATAGTACAAAATACAGTATAAAAGCGTTATTTAACATTCCACACTGAAGATTACGGATGCCTTCAATCGTTTGGATGTTAGCCACTTAAACAAATACATCACTAAGGTAAACAATATAAACATACCAAAACCCTGTATGGTTAAATACAATTTCCATGGTACAAAAATCAAAGCCTGGAGATGTTTGTACAGATTGCTTTTTACACAATGTCTTAAATTGCCAAATATTTACAACATTAAAGAGGAAATACATTTTGATGCAGAGTAAAATTATCTGAAATGATTAATATAAAACCTCAATCTATCTACGTGAGGCACTCCTGAAGCAAGTGGCATTAGCCATGAGGTCCTTTGGTACAAGGCCCATTGCTTGAAGAACCACAGTAGCTGCTGTGGCTTTAGCATGCTTCTTATTAGGGCTGGCAAAGCTGGGCTGGTAAGCGCTTCCATTTATCAATACCTATTCAAGAAAAACATACAATTGGGCTGGTAAGGGCTTCCATTTCTCAATACCTATTCAAGAAAAACATACAATAAGAACAGCATCAAACTTTAATATCTATTAGCTTTGTATTTTTTCACTAAATGCTAGAAAACTAATTTATGAAATATAAAACCCATGCGATATAAGTCGTTAATCTCAACCCAGAAGCAGCAAATCATTTAGGAAAAGGGACTGCAAGTTAAGAGCAGGTCTCCAAATTGGAAAAAAACAAAAAAACAAAAAAAAACTTGATAGAACTACTAAATTCCCCATGTTCCACTAGAAAATGTCAATAAATTGTTCACCAGATTTTGCCCATACTTTCCAGCATTTTTTTAAACAGGATATTAAAAGGTCATTATCAATGAATACTTAAATGTTTAAAAACCCCACATACACACACTGCCACCCCACAAAGTATATTAATCCTACAATCATATACTTATTCCTCGCCCTCTAACGCTATCATTAAATTAATAAATATACAATTAATGCAGAAATTCATATTTACCCTAAAGAGAAAATGTTTACGATGATCAGGGCCACTATCATGGACCAACAGAAATTCAGGTGGTTGCCACCTTCTCTTATTACATATTTCCATCAAGGCAGACACAGGATGTTTGCCTGCAGAGAAAAAAAAAATAGTTATTTCCACCATCTGTGGCAACAAATTATGAATTCATGGTGAGGGTGAGCAAGAAGAAATTCAAGTGTACCCCTCACCTGACAGATCTTTCATTGCAGCAGAGAAGTTCCCAGACCTCTTTTGTGCTCTTTCTCCTACAGCAACAAGACCTTTAAAAAAAACAGTCAATGTTCATTGAATAAATTTCAAAGATCGTTTTAAATTATAATACAGAAACAACAATCCATGCCTTCAAATATAATATTCAACAAATTCTCACTACCTTTGATTTCTATATCAATCTTGACTCCTGTTTTGCTGTTTCAATATGTAAATCTATGCTTTATATTCATATGTACTACCATTAGAAATTCTAAAAATCAGATGTTCAGAAAACAAGAATTTAACATGACTATATATATAAATTTAGTGCCATAATTACCAAACTCTCCAGGTCTTTTTTCTAAGTTTACAAAGTAGTGGCTATTTACTCCAAGCGATTTCTAAAGGTTTCCAATTCCTCAAAAAATGCTGCTCAGTTAAATATGTTCCCCAAAAGGTGAGGATTTTAGGACACACATACACCACACACATAAAAAAGTGAGAAAGGCTGTCTCTATAAATAAATGGGTCCATTTTTTCCCAGCAACAAAGCCCTTTCTGATTTATTAAATGCAAGATATTCCTAAAGACAAACACACCATCACTGCATAACCTCCCTTTCCAAAGTGGTCTAGTTATGTTACTATCCAAAATCAGTGCTTTCCCAATTTCCATTTATCCTAGGGATACTTTCTCAACCAGTAGTTTGAGAATTCTGCTGCTATGCTTTCCCAAACCTACGCCATGTTGCAATTCCAAAGAGAAGTTCCCTGGAATTATGCAGTGCATCCAGATGTTTTCTTACAATAAATCACCTCTTATGACAAAAAACATCTTATTCAACTTATACAACCAGTGTCACTGTGACATAATTAGCACAATGTCCTTTTCTAATTCAAAGTTTGAATTAATGCTACAATATAGGATGAGTCTCATGCTACTTCTAACCTATTTGAGTATCATTAAAATACACTCCTTCCAATTTGAAATAAGATGGCAACACGATTCTATGTGGGTGACAATGCAGATATTCTGATGAAAAACATTTTAAAAAATAATAATTTGGTTAGATCTAGTCAGTTTCCAAAGTTAAGACAATAATTGCATTAACTTCAAGTTAACTTTCTATGTGATTATAAAGATAAGGAAAATAATTTTAAATCTTTCAGTTTTTAAAAATCAGGCTTAAACAAGGTACTGAAATTACAATGAACTGGCATCCGCATGTGATTATACTTAGGATATACTTACTACTCTAAGGGAAGAAATTATTTGAAAGGAGTAAATTGGCTGTTACATGTTATCCAAGTGTATTTTTAATACTTGGCAACTACATGCAGGCTTCATCAATAAATATCCAGGTATCTGAGAACAGCAGCAAAATACAGGCAGATATAAAAGTTCCAAGGTGCCCCAAACAAAGGACAAAATGAAGAGGTAACGTTGTTGGCAGCTGGTCTACTATTCCCTAACTCCAATCAAACTCAATTACTGAGCTTGAAAAAGAGACGTGAAGAAAAAACAGCACTCTAATAGGAAATAAAGAGAATACTGAGACAAAATATCTGAGAAAGAAAATAAATCTGTCAAGAGAAAACAAAATGCCACTTTCTAAATATGAAATCTAGTTAAAATTTTAATCATATATACATTTCTGTAATATTCCATAATATTAAGCAACTAACATAAGTTGCCTTTTAAAAGCTCAAATTACTGTTTCCATCTATATGTGTTTAAGCTGCTGAAAGTGGGATAAACTTTCTTTCCTAACAAATATCTGTATATATACTAGAAGTGCCTCCAGTTCAGGGTCAGACATCAAAACAATGTTATAACAGTAATGAGGAAACCCTAAATGTTAAAAGAGGTATAATAAACATTCCAAAAAAACCTTGTTACCTTTTCGGTCTGTTTTAAAATCAACTAGGATAGGTTCCTTATTTCCTTCTTTGTTTTTTCCTAATCCTTCTCCTTCTCTCCAGCCCATTTTTCTCATCAAAACGGCTCCCATTCCTCCAGTTACCGGGGCTGCTCTTAAGAACTGATCCTATCCAAAGAAAGAAAGGTAAAATGTCCCCATTTTACAGTTAGAATTTGACTGC
Organism: Pteropus vampyrus; assembly: GCF_000151845.1. Taxonomy (NCBI): domain Eukaryota; kingdom Metazoa; phylum Chordata; class Mammalia; order Chiroptera; family Pteropodidae; genus Pteropus; species Pteropus vampyrus. Next base: position 3,367,520 of record NW_011888895.1, read on the forward strand.
CAACTCAGTGTAACTTTATTTTTTAAAAATCTCATTTTATTTTACTTCTAGATCTGTTATAGTTACAGCAATTAAATTTAAATGCTTCTTTACTTTATATACATACTGTATGTACTAATTATTTTCACATTAACATAATAGTATTTTCAACTCAAGGCAAATAAATGGCAGTTTTAAAACAGTGACCCTCGTGCCCTCCTCCAAAAAAAAAAAAATTAGAACACTCCTGTTTTCGTCCACTATTTAGGTTCACTGGTATCTCTTCTTAGCTTGCAAAATAAAAAGAAGGCAATGTTAAAACAGTCAATAATATTAATTGTCCCAGGTGTACCTAGTTAACAAATAAAGCCCAGAAATCATTTAGAAATAGTTTGGACACTGAAGAAACATACTGTTATCATCCAAAGTTTTCGTCCCCATTCTACCATAAAGCAAGTATAAATATTTTACTTAGAAAATCCCTATGAAGCAAAAAGATAGTTCTTTAAAATAAATTTACAGTTATTGGAAGACAATCACATAAAATACCCTGTAATTATACCAAACTGAATTTGATTTCTTTCAAAACCTAGCTTGATGTTAAAAGACTTTTAAAAAACTCCTTAAATGTTTACATACCTAGGCCTCGGTAGCAGCAGTGTTGTGAATAGTAGGGCTGGCACTGACCGGGGCAAGAAGGCAGCTACAAGGATTTGGCCCTGAAACAAGTTTCCATACAGAGGGGTGAAAGTTCACAGGTTATTCTGTGAACAGTCATCTCTCTTGTATCCAACCCACTGAACCATAATTTCCATCAAAGCAGCAAAGCACTTAATGTCATAAGATGCACAACTATATATACATTAGCATGGTCAACAGTCAATTATTTTCACACATTAAGAAATATGCAATGCCTTTTAAAGGACATCTAGGTATGTATAACAAATTACTGAACTCTACTGTTGATCTTTATGGCCATTTTCTTAAAATTTCATGACATCTCCAAATTATTTCCCCTTATTATTAAATTTTACATTTACATTCACTAGCAAATATATATTGTAAGTCATTAACTTATCAACAAGGGGTAGAAAATTTCAGTTAATCTAGGATTAGTATGCACTAACTAATCATTTTCCTGTATTGATAAGTTAATACTAAGTTTTTTTAGATCTTTGTTCTACACAGTGTAAAACTGTATATTATTATTTTCCCCCCAGCTTTTTACTTATATGCTAGGGAGAAAACATGCCAATGATCTGTGTGACTAGACATTAAGTTCAACAAGGTGCTCTGATGGAAGGAGGCAGCTGTGGAGGTAAAAACATACCCCTGGTTCAGTTCCTTATTTGGTGCAGGCCATGCAGTGTTGATGTATAAAGAGAAAAGTTAGCTGATGCTTGGATATCAACTGCCTTGTTGCTACACACCTAGAATGACTTTTACTTACTTCCAGGTTCATCCGCCCCTCTTTTCCAGGAAACACTCCTAAAAAAAAGGGCAACTGTGCAGTGTAATCCCCAAATAACAAATCCCCAAATAAGCCAGGCTTCCAATTTTGTTTCCATTCTCTAATATCTTCATCTGTTTCTTTGCCCCACTGTGTTTACAATTCACCAAAAAGCTGATTAATCTAGTGAGACTACAACAGTAAAAAATATTCATCAGGTCATGTCCAAATAAATCATTCCATTCCAAAAAATAAAGGTTCTTTTAAAATCAGTAACCATTTTAAAATGTTTTACTGACAAAAAATAATAAAACTCTCCTTTTTCATCTAAGGAAATACTGCAACAAACTAAAAAGAATGAGAATGTTGGCATTCCAAGTAGTTTTTAACATATGAAGAGGGCGTTGGGCTATAGCAAGGCAAGAAAAAGCCAAATGATCATTTAAAAAATTTTTCTAAACACAAACAGGTTTGACAATGAAGATAAATGTTAATTTTTCTGTTGCCTAATAACGTTTCCACACATTCTAGCTCATTTTTATTAATATATTCCTTCCTTTATGTTACTAGCAAATATTCTTCAGTAACATAAAAATGGAACTTTTCCTGAAAGCACTGCTTTCTTCAGTATCTAACACAACTTTATCTCATGATAATTTATCAAAATGATTTGCAACATATTTACATGTAAAATGACATAAAAATCTGTCAACTGCAAGACTGGAAATGAAAATTAAGGGAAGTTTACAGGGAACCAACTGAATCTGTAAAGATTCAATTTTTAAAAATTAACATGTTTAGAAGTATGTTTAGAAGTGTTATGGATCAGCACTTCATTATAGAAATGAAGACCAAAATTTTACAATGTAATGGTCATTCAAAAGTTTCTACGGTGGTGGCAGGGTTCTACCTAGTAATGTATACGACTAATTATTATGTATCTAAACACCCTTCAAGTCTAACTTCCTAAAATACCGAGTACTCAGCTTCAAGTTTTAATAGTATTACAAAATTAAAACTGTTAAATAGATGTACATTTACAATTCTATAATTCTTCCCAATGAGATGAAAGCTATTTTTCAAAAACTATACAAGTTACTTTCATATTTGAAATACTGTATTATAATTAGTCCAAAATTAATTCAAACTTAAAAATATTTCGCTGGATTCTCATCTCTTTTCCAATAGTAATCCCTAGTAAACTACGTAAATTGTAATTTTCTTAATGAATCTGGACTCACTATGCATATGTTAAGAGTACAACTATTTCCCCCCCAAAATGGCAGGCAAAGTGAGAATATATATGTTTTATATTAATCTGTTAAAGAGGATCACCAGAGATAATGCTATCAAAATTGAAATAAACATGAAAGGTCCAAAGCAAACAAAATCTTCGTCTTTTCAGAAATTCAGCTCATTCACTGGCACTCATGCCAATTCTCCACAGGTACCCATCACATCATTACCACCCTGAGACGCATGAGTAAGGACTTGTTTTCATGTGACACTGAAATTCCAAGTAATTACTTGCCCATGATCACAAAAGAAGTCAGGAGTACAGCAGGATAAAGAAACCTTCCCAATCCATTAGACCACGTAGCCTCACAGTTTCAGCACTGCTATGCTGCCAGTACTCCTGAAACAAATTTCCAATCACCCATCCAACCAAACCACGACCCTTCACCAGAATGCATTTCTTCAGAAAACCCTTCTTAACCACCTAAGACTCCCCCAACAATGAGGCAGCCGTAGGTGGAGTTCACAGGTCTCATTGCAGGAATCTGAAACCAGGAGCACCTACATCTTCACAGCACGAGGCGTCCGTCCTCTCCCTTGAATTTAGGTCTCATATGTCCTGTTTTTTCATGAGATCAGTGGTTCTCAAATTGAGCCTGTGGATCACCAAAGGCCACCAGGGCCTAAATGGTGGTCCACAGATAGTATTCTCCATCCCCAACCCAACCCATTTGCCCTTCAACACTGCCCACCCCACGCTCCAGCCATCCTCCCCCAGCCTTCCAGTCCCATGGCAAAATCACCACATGCAGTGCTAATACTAGGGCCTCCCAACCATTTGCTATAATCAACAGCTAACAAACACAGGGATCTGGGGCTGAAGATCACAAGAGGGGTGAGGAATAGGGACCTAGGGAGCTTACAAGGAGGGTGCAGGCACTAGGGAAGGGGAAAGAAGGGCAGAGGAATAAAGCAATGGAAAATCAGGGTGGTAGAGGGCTCTTGGGGGGCAGTGATCCACCAAAAAATAAACCTGTAATAAAGTATCCCATGATGAGAAAAAATTTGAGAACCACTGCTTTGAAATCATAACGTTAGTTGTCCAACAGGAACTGGAATATTCTGAACAGCATCTGAGATACATTGTTAGCATTCAAAACAGTTTTTAAAAACCACCCCCCAGAAAACCAGCGGCAGCAAAAATAAATAAATAAACAACCTCAAGATATAAACTGAGTGGCTCTTGAGCTATATTATACATTGGCCATTGTCTCATGAATCCGGTCCATCTTCAGTGTCCATCCTGGAGTACATACATATAGCAAATTTACTCATGAACTTTGGTTAGAGTCACTGGCCTCTTCGTGCAATTTTAATAAAACACTTCCTAAAAAATTTTAACTTTCTACTTATAAACACTTTTGTATGTGCATTATGTTGTGTACCTTTTTAATCCAGGCTTGGGCACCGGTATTGGCTAACTGTTCTTGTGTCAGAACCTGTACTCCTGTACTTCCTGTGAACTGGCCAGGAATTGAGTTCAGCTGAGCCCAGGCATCAATCTGAAGAAAAGATGCTTCAATTAACTAAGTAAAAATTATTTATATCTGGTTAAATTTCCACTGGTAGTAACAATTTAATTCACTAAATAAAATGGTTTTTGTTCCTAAAAAGGCTGAATAACAGGCTTAAAATCTAATTTTTAAGACCATATACTCAATTTATACATATTTAACATTGTTTCCCTAAACATTCCAAAGAAGTTGTTTAATAACATTTAGTGAATCTCATTAATAACATGATTTGAAATACAGCTCTAACATCTAAAAAGCATAGCTATCACACTCATTCTCCAACATATCACCACTGATATATGAAAATACAGAAAAGAGCTCATATGGCAAAGGGTCCCTCCCTTCCTGCTTACATATCTCATGTAAAATGCATTCCGAATTTTTAATTATTTTCTTTGAAGTATTATAAACCCAAAATAAATTCAAGATATGTGCTTATGCTTAAAGAGTAATACAGGAAACCGTTCACTTGAACATATACAATGGCTTTCTTTAAAAACTGTGCACTACATTAACCATGAGCATTTATCTTGAATCATTTGTCATTCATTTGTCATTCAAGGTATATTTACCGAACTCCTGATATTGTTGGGCAATGTATTTCCTATCTGTCTGAATGTATACTTATTATTTCTATATAGATCTACCACAGGAAGGTAGAGGAGAAATGGAGAAGCTGTCCATTGGAGGAGTATACACAATGGACAGTTTCTCCAACTCTGGACTCACACTGACTGGGTTTGAACCCCAAGCTCCTCCACTTAGTTTTGAGACTGTGGCCATAACTACGTAGTTTCTTCAGCTGGGAAACAGGAATTCATAATACTGCCTACACCTCACAGCACTATTATGGGCACTTAACTATTTTTATATACCAGGTTATAAATGCTATGACAACAGGCAACTTTTTCTATTTTACTCTCTCAAACAGTTACTGTCACATAGTACATAAGAGTACATAGTACAAAATTTATTTGTACTAATAAACACAGTACAAATGTGTAGCAGTTTGATAACATTCAAACATTTAAATCATTCATTTAAAATAAGTTAGCTAACTAGGATAAATTACTTATTCCCTTGGATTTTCAAGATAAGGATCTACATTTCAACAGCATGCCACAGATTCTGCTTATGTCACAACAATCTTGTGAAATTCTAATTTAGACATTAAAAACTGCTACATACCCGTTCCTGAGCTCGATTTAACATGCTCATGGCTTCAAGGTCAAATGCATTCTCACTGAGTCTTTTCTGAGCAAGTGCCCGCTCACTCATTGCTGTAGAGATGTCCACAGGCTAAGAAAGAGAACATAGATAATTATCTCAAATTATGACAGATCCCTAAATTCTGAAGTGTTGTATCTTTAGTTGCTACATATCAAAACAATAGTCTTATATACATTAATAATCTTGTAAAGTTGGTAGAAGACTCAAAAAGGTAAAGTAACCTTGGAAACTAAGATTGCTTGTTACAAAGTATCAAAGGCAGTAGTTGAACTCAATCCAAAATCTGACTTATTCCATATTTTATCAAATTACGATCATAGAAAGTTCTGTGAACTGAAAACTCCTCAGCCTTCACTAACAAGTCATTTACAATAAACAGACTTTTCTGAACTCTTTTTAACTATTTATTTTCTACTCATTAGCAGTTATTTTCTCCTATTAGCATAACCTTCAGAAGCAATAAGCAAGGTTCTTGACTAAGCAGAAAACCACTATCGTGTCAATGATCTCTCTACTCATCTATAGATCTTTTTATCTTCTTGAAGTTCTTCATATAGTTTGATCTTAAAACTCAATTTCTTCTAATATATTCACTATGTAAATAAATGAACCTTTTGTTTCTAGTTTATATACATTTATGACTGAAGTTAAACTATTTCTGTGGAGGTACATCACATAAAACACTTAAAATGAGGTATGTTTGAAATGTCATAGGTCCTCTTTTTCAAAGCTCATATTCTACCTGTTAAAAAAACTTACTCTAAGCAGAGGTGACTTTCTGATTTAACTTTTAAAAACATTTCATAATGTCCAGGAAAATTCTGAAAGGTAATTTTTAGAGCAAATTCCCAATTTGTCAGATTTGTGGAAGACTCAACCACAGAAGGAAAAATGCATCAAGTGAGTATCTGATGTTTTTTTATTTCTAACATTAAGAGCTCAGGTTAATTTGTATCAACTTACCAATTCTTAATATTTGTTTTTCTTCTAACATGACATAACCCATTAATATTTCCTGGTTATTTCGCCCAAGAAAATTCATTTTTGGGAAATGTTCATCTAACACGGGGAGGTTTTTCTATATTCATATACAAAGAATGATTAGTAACTACTGCATAGGTTTGACAAATATAAGGAAGTCAGTAAAATAAGTTAACAGCTAAGGATTTATTCAAAAAGCTAATAAGTAAAGGCTACCTGTAATTTGTGTATTTCAAAATACTTCTTTTAAAAACAACACCTGTATAGTAGAGAAGGGTGTATGACTATGAATAATAGTGTCTCACACATTAAGGATTACTAACCTTCCTCTTCCTAACTGTAGAACCCCTTAATCACTCCATCATTCCTAGTTATCTCGCTGAATCACCTAATATTCCTTTAGCAAGATTTTCCTTACAAAGTACTACAAAGTATAGATTCTTATATATGCCTTCTTAAAATGAAAGCAAAATTAAACTGAATTCATTCTGTAATTGTTTATTAAACTATAGATCTCATTAATGAAAGATCTTAACTTTTTAGTTGACTAAATTATTCACACTAATCACAACATTCCTGGAGCCTCTGAAAATCTAAGCAAAGACTGAAACACTAAAAATTTAGTATGTTCACTATTCACTTATAATTCTGACGGCTGGGACTTCTGGCCAGAATTTATATTCCTTTGGCCTACCTTAGATGTTTCCTAAACTCTCACATAGGATTACTGATGTAATTTTAAAAGGCCCACCAAATATATCTCACATATACTGTTAATTAACCTTGCCAGAATTACTCTGGGTTTCATAGCAGTCTATAAACCTAAGTGTTAGGGTATTTAGGTATAAATAATAAATTTTTATTCAAAATAGTCTAAACTTGGAGGAGATATGGGGAAAATGTTACCTACCAACCATTCCCAAACCTTCCCTGATCCCCAATTTCCAAATATAAATTAGCAATAAAAATGTAGTTAAGATAGCTTTGAAAACAAATTTTTCCAGAATAAAATTAATTCTTCCCAACTGGAAAGCAAATGAATATACCTATCTGTGAATTCATCCTTCTATAAACATTTTATATCTTCAAACTTTTTTCTCTTTAAGCCTTTACTGTGGATGCAGGTAACCTAATGCTTCATCATTTTATCACCAGGATGAAACTTCTTTCAAATCTCTAAGTAATGTTTTATGTTAAATTCACATCTCACTCTGCAAAGAATTTTAATATAGCAACTTTGATGCTTAAATTTATTTGATAAAATTACAACTAGTTTTTTTTCCTAAGGTAATACAACTTTATTTGTTCTTCAACAGGCTTACAGAGTGAACTGCAAGTTCATGTCAAAATTTTATTACCAAATAATTTGACTACTGATTTCATATTCAGATTTTTTAAATGTGAAGAAATATATTCAAAATAGAATGAATCAGGATTATCTTAAGGATCTTCAAAAGTTCGCATCAATAAGCATGTTTTCAGGTTTTCAAGGTAACTCAGAATATACAATGCATAAAAAGCCAACTATAATATTCAAGGACTAGACTGTTATTATTAAAACACTCATTTCACAGCTAGCCTTTACAGCTGTACTGTCCAATATAATTTTCAACAGTGACAGCTAATAAGCTCTTGAAATGTGGCTAGTGACTACTATATATTGGGGGGGGGAGAGGAGAGAGAGAGAGAAAGAGGGAGAGAGGGGGAGAGGGAGAGAGGGTGGGGGGGGGGAGAGAGAGAGGGAGTGAGTGTAGTCTATAGTATACCATACTTTATAGTGGAGCTTTACAGCCTTAACCACCTTTTAATGTTGCTCAGAAACAAGAATGTGAAAGGTACCAAAATGATGCTAAAAACTCCTTACTAAAAACTGGGGGAAAAAATCTTAAGTCTCATAGAATACTAATATCAAGCTGTCTGTCATCAACAAGCTTTGTTTCCACTGACAATACTATAGACTTTCTAATATGTAAAGTATAATTATATAAAGTTTAACTATGATTGATTAATATTCTAGCTAATATAATGGGGGTTAAGGTTTACTTTCTTTTTTCTTGGAACTTGTTCTAAAAGGTGAAATCTACATAAAAGTGTCATGAATAATTCCAGTTCACATTAAATCCTGACCAAGTTATTTCATTTACTTCATCAACACAGATTACTACTTCTTCTATAACCTATAAAGGTGCCAGAAATAAAATATGTAACATAATTAGCACCATGTAACATGTATTTCAGGGTCTAAGTTATAATCATGTAAGTTCTGTATCTTCCTCATTTAAAAAAATTCTTCTAAATTAATTTATTTCCTCCTTTTGTTAACCCAACTGTTTACATAAAGTATCCTAAGTATTTCTTAAAAATAAAAGGATATGAAAGAGCTAGAGAATTATGAGTCAGATAAAGAAAGTAGCTCCTAATATAAAAATTACTTTCTACACTAGTTGCAGGTATCTCAAATTAAGACAACATAAGTTTTAATTATAAAGAAACTAAAGAAGCATCTTACCTACATACAAAACATGATTTTAAAATATTTAGAATACATAGGTTCATATAGAAATGAAAGACAACTACAAAAACAAAAGCCACATTAAATATGTCTGTTGTTAATGTGTTGTTTTAAAAAGTGAATTATCAATCTTTTTATTATATAAAATAATCTCGTGTAATGTTTAACTTATACGTTTAATCTAAATGAATTATAACAGAAAAACAAACAAAACTTAATAAATGGTTTAAGGAAATTCAGTGTTAATCACCTAGGACAATTTAGGGAGAGAATGAATGAGAAGGCTGTAATTACATTCTATCACTGCTAGGACCTATGTGTTTAATTTCCAATTGAAATTTTCACCTTGTCCCTAGAACTTAGCTTACTTAAACTTCATAAACTTAGAGTTTCTATACGTTAGCTCCATTGGGATGTAGAAATATTCTTCAGCAATAAAAACGAAGCACACAGCCTGAGATAAAAATTATCTTCACATGTAAGCGATCACTAGACCTTAATGGAGAGCTACTTATGGACCTCTAAAATATTTATGATAGTAAACCCAAGGAAGTTTTATGTCAAAGATGACATTTAAAATCTTTTACCCAATAAGCCTTTGCTAACCTTATTACCAAGAATTAATGTCCCTCAGGACAATTTTTTAAATGTTAGTTTTCCAACACTTTATTTCAATGCTTATAAATCAAATTCACACAAAAATATGTTAAAAATTCTGTAGTCACGCCTTACTGAGGATGATGATGGCTTGCTACTTCCTAAGACGATGCTATGTCAGTAGGGCAGCCAATCTGATGAGTTGATATTCCATAAGATATGAATTTATGTTGATCCATCCATATCCACTCATACTTATGTCAAAGAGCACTCATGTCCAAGACAATTGGTGAGATTAAAGATCATAGCAAAACATAAAATCTGTGACCTTTGCCTAAATGTTTTATGCTCAAAACTAAAGAACCACAAAATCCGTATTTATTAAAATGAAAAAGACCAATGGGTAAAATAAATTTTTAAAAACTATTTGGTTAAAATGTTGACTTTAAAAGAACTTTTAAAGAACTTTCTTTTACACTATAAAGCCTTTATTTCAACCCAAGAGGGACTCAAAAGGATCAATGCTCTCATAAAATGTCACCAACAGTATTCCATAAACATTGGTGTACAGAATATTAATCTTACAAATACGGTATAAGATCCAGTTAAATAACTAAAACTAAACATTTTATAATGTGAACATTTCCTCTAGGTGTTTAATATTATAGCTACATAAAAGTACAGAAACCTGAGGCAGAACAAAATCCTGTCCCTTTCCTAGAATTTTAAGATTGTTTTGCTTAAAATTAAAGTTAAACCTATATGTTGAGTTTAATCTAAAACTAGCTTTCAGAGTTCTGATATCAAATACCTGTATATATCCTCCCACAGGAGAAATCTGCTTCATTTATTTAGCTGTCCGAGTAGAACCCTTCCTTTTACCTCCTGCTTTAACACTCCCTTATTATAAAATTTGAATACCCACCTTTTTCCCCTGGGATTTCTTTGGAGTTAATTCCTCCCAACTTTTAATTAAAATCTGACAAGCACTTTCGATGACAGACAAGGCTAAGGCACCCCACCTCCCGTGTTAAGACTAAAATGGGCTGAGTACTGAATTTCGAATATATATACATATATATAAAAAAACTCGGTCAGAAACAAAGTCATCAGGATTCATGAAGCACTTTCCCCATGTTCAACTGAGTTAAAATAGTTATTGTCACTTATCTTCTCAGGAAAACCCCTTGGAATTTTGCAATTTTATTTTATAGGGCTTCATTCTGTCGCAAAATTTTTTTCATGTAACCTCCATTTTTTCCAACTCTTTGTTAAATGCTTAATTTGCAAGAAATTACTAAGCATATGTATCAAAATTTCTAAATAAGTCTGTTCAGCCCTCTTATCATGGTTTGTAGTCAGCTACTACAATATTTAAGTCAGTTGCAAATATGTTATCCTTTCCTTGTTCAGATGTGCAGGTAGCCAGATTTAGCGATTAGCAACTGAGGTACTCAAATGGTTTGACTAAAATAATGTTCAAACCAGCTATTCCTCCCTTACTGGTGATGGCATAATTTGCTTCAACTGTTGAATCCCATGAAAACACAGATCATCACTGGTGACTGTAAGTTGCATTGGCTAGTTATCATGTCCCAGCCAGCTTCACTGTATAGAACTCGCTTTTAAAAATGCCGCAGGTCCAAAAAAAAAAAAAAAAAGTAAAAATGTCACCTATGAATAGCTCAGGGGGAAAAAAATACTACCGAAAAGTTTCTGATTTGGGTTCTGTTCACTTTCTAATTTCAAACAGGATTTGCATATTTGTAATACTGGAGATGTTTAGTGGAAGATGATGATATGGCTAATAAAGGAAACCTGAAGATGAGCAGTACAGGTCTCTCTGACCTACATATCCCAGAACTGCAAGAAAAGGAAGTGGGGAAGAAGTCCCACATTGTAAAGGCATCAGATATCTAATCCAGTCCTTGAACAAATGTCTGGGCTTTGGAAACCAAGGGCAAGAGGTGATGACTAGTCTATGGTATTTAAAACTCCCACCCTCCCCTAGTAAGTAAGTCTCCACCCTCCCAGATCCCCCAAGCGTGATTTTGCACAACAAGTTAAATAAAAGTAAACTGTTTATTAAAAGATACAGCAAAGGTACAGATACAGAGATACATACAAAGATACAGATATATATATATTTACATATATATACAGTCTTGCTGTTTTCATGTGCACTATATTTAGCAGCACATTAATCAGGCGGCATTTTACTGGGGTCATTTTGACACTTGGCATTATTACCGCGTCATTTTGACAAGATGCAACTATAGCCTCATGAAAATTTCAAGGTGTGTTCCACTTCTCCAACTTTTAATAGTAGCAAAGAGGGGTAGGAGAAGGGAAATGGGAGTATACCAAGGCTGAGCATTAGGTTAAACACAAGAATTCAAAACGGCCAAGGTAGCACAGGGAAGGGAAAATGATTAAAATTAAAGGCTATCTGACAACCCAGAGAAATATTAAGAAACCATTATTTAAGGGCAATGGGCTATGTATCCAAGATGCTCACATCAGCCTACAATGACCTTTTCCAATCCACTTCTTGTGTTGAACCTGAGGATCTGCCTCTCTCCACTCAGTCCCAGTAAACTTGCTACCACCAAAATCTAGAGCTATAGAGCCTTGAAGCAAAACGGGAAGCTAAATAGTTATACCTTGGGCTACCTTCCCACAAGTGCAAGGAGGGCCCAATGTTGGGTAGGGATGTGACAACACTGTTCTCTGCAATTCGATGCTTTTCACTTTGTGGCTTGGTTCCACAAAGTGAATTGCATCGAGTTACTGTCAAATGAGAAGCTGCGGGTTGTTTCATCTGTCGTTTAACCCGGCCCTGCCGTTTACCCCGGCCCTAAGAAGAGTGAAACAGAATCCAAATCAGATATAAAATAACAATAAAATGGCAGATTCAGGTATAAAAAAGGAAAAATATGTAATATTCCTCTTACTTACCTCAGAGGGCAAATTGCTGCTGAAAACATTATCGTCATCTTTGTTTTCTTCACCATTTTTCTCTACAGGAACCCACTCTCCATAAACGCTATCCGCTTCTTTTTTTCGATGTTGAGATCCAGATGACACAGGAAATTCTTTTGTTAACGTTACCTGGCTTTTTGGTGGAGTTGGCTTTGCTGCAGCAATCTAAAAAAAAAAAATGTTTCTTAATTAAAACTCAATAGATTTAACAGAGATGATTTTTGTTCATTATTTCTCATAGTATTTAATTCAAAAATTAAACTAAGTTCCATTAAAGTTTTAAATAATTCCCTAAGTTGTATTATTTCATCAATCCATAAATGCTAATACTCACATTCAGATTGAAAAAAATGGGTTTGGGTTCACTGAGTTTAAATGGATGATGATAAAAAGGAGGTTCTTCTTCCTCTTCATCCGAAACATGAGGCTTATTCACTATTACATCATCATCTTCTTTACTCTGTGCGATTTGTTTGCATTTCTTAAAAAGTAAAAACAAACAAAAGATAAATCTTACACTCTAGGTAAAAACAACATGTAACTTCTTAAAAGAACCAAAACCACATAAAACTAAAACGACAGGTTATAGATGGGTAACTTGGCTTATTAGCTATTATTTAAACACACTTTAGCTGGTCAGTCAGTCAACAACATTTATTGAGCACCTACTATGTGCAGAGCACTGTACTGGGCACTGTCCAGGGAATACAAAAAGAAAGTAGAAGACATGGTCCCTGCTCTCAAGGAGCTTACAATCTAATTCAAGAGACGGAATACATACACATGAAATTGAGGAACGCTTTTACAGAGCAACACAAGTAACAAGTGCAAACTGATATAATACAAACTGAGTACATAAGTGCTGAAAGAACAAAAGCTTAAAAGAGAATAGAATCAGGCAGAATTTGGTAATCCAGGGATATTCCTTGAGTTCTAAGCCAGATTTTCATAGATAACAAAGACTGGCAGAGAAAAGAAAGTGATCCTAGTCAGGTGGTAGAAAGGTGAGAGCAACTTATTAGAAGGGACAAGAGAGCTGAAGATGAGGCTAAAAACATAGGGAAACACTAAGTGTTCACAGGTTTTCAATAAGGAGTTTGGATCTGACAAGCAATAGAAGCCGCCTTTAATAGGTCCTCAAATTAAAAAAAAAGAAATTGTAATTCCTATTGTAATAAATCTAAGTGAGGAAACAGATTAGGAAACTATACAATCCCCAAAGGTATGACAAAATAAAAGATTTGAAACATTTATGATTTGGTTAGATAGTAACATCTCTCCATAAATGTCTTGTAGATTGAGTCTCTCTAAAGGAATAGAACTCAAGAATGGAAAATAAGGCATGATGGAGAGGGTGCAATTCATGAGGTCTGACACATAAAGCAAAGTCAATTCCTTCCTGAGAAGCAAAGGAACAGACTCCATTACCTGGCTTTATAAAAAGGTCAGAGTAAATTTGGGTGGAGTTGTCTCTATACAAGCAGTAGAATTTGTCACATCCATTTTCAATTGAAAATATTACAATAGGATAAAAAGCTCATTTAGCCAAAAACAGAGTATACTAAGCTTGTAACCAAGGGGAACAGAGTATATTGACAGTGGCAGGCTGGCATAAGGCTAGCCAAGAGCAAGTTTCAATATATGAAACTGTGTGGTATTTCTGGATCCTAGCAGCAATATTTCAGCATCCCCCCCGCCCCAGAAAAAAACAAATAATATTAATAAAACAAAGCCAAAAAAAGCCTCAATTGAAAAGATCAAATTCTTAAAAACAAAAATAAGTGTGTTTAAAATATATATGTTACTGCCAAAACCCGAACCGCAAGGAAGAACTGATAATGGCCGGCCATTATCACCAATGGCTGATACCAAACAGCCAAAACCCGAAATGTTGATGCGAAAGAAGTTCCTTTCAGGCAATGGCCAGCTATTACTCATTAATTTCCAAGCTCCGGTGGCAAAAGATCATTTCTGAAGATTGTCTGTGTCTTTGCGTATATGCAGTATACTCGTGGCGATCAGTGAACACGTCGTGAATGGAAACGAAACTGTAGGCGAGCTTCTGCGTGTTGCTCACTCAACACCTCCTCCATTCAAACGAACCGTCCCACTCCTCAGTCAGTTTGGCTTCTAAAACTGGAAAGCAAAAGTAATGGGAAGTAACTTTTAGCTAGCGGAGCTTAGCCATCCCGGATAATGGCCTGCTAAACAGAGCTTCTGCCGCTGCCACATCTGTATTTCGGGTTTTGGCCACTCGGTGCCAGCCATTATCAGTTCAGCCCACAATTCGGGTTTTGGCACGCTCCAGAGTCAACATCACTGGAATAATCCATTTAAGAAACAAATTCTATCTAACTTACCTCAGTTAGTTCTTCTATAGTAGCTCCTCCTGACTTTTTAGCAACTTTCTCTTCTATTGAAGGTGGAGGTGCAGGCTTTAGGTTTGGCGGTAAAGGAACACCAGCCTTAGCACACATGGCAGCTGCATTAGCTTTGGCTATTTCAAGTAATTGAGCCTTATCTGTAAGAGGAAAAATATAAGCAGTTTTCCTAAAAGTCTGTACCCTTCTGTATTACCAAAAGTTTTATATGCTAACAAAATTGAAGGCATCAATTTTCTGCCTCCCAGCTATGATCAAATCACTCTTTGGCTCAAAGTTTTTAAGCAAATGCCCCCTACTTAAAGAATTAAGTCCACTCGTAGCTTCTCAATAAAATACTACAGAAAATAGTGAGACCACCTTGCCTTACCTACAAAAAGCTTACTTTATTTTCCAAAATTATCATGCCCCTAAAATTACTTTCCTTCTAATTTCTGACATTTTAAACCACTCTTTGAGCCCAAGTTCAAGTGTCACCTCTTCTAACAAATCTTAAGTCAGAATTTAACATTCCTCTTCACTGTGCTCCCAAAGTGCTTTTACCTATACCAGTACTTACAGCAATCATCACACTCTGCTTTTTGGCAGTTTTACTATTTGGTAAACACATACATTACACTTTATCCACGTCTCCTCTACTAACCTGTAATCGCTTCAAGCACATACTAATACCTCTACTTTGAGTAAAAAAAAAAAACTCAAAAACCTTTCTGTTGAACTGAATGCATTCTCTCTTATTCTGTTAAGGCCTCTTTTCTTTAGACAACACAGACTTAGAAATGTCCAACTACTTGGATAATGATAAATTACCCATTATTTCTGCAGGGAGTCATGTATAATCCAAGTTTTAATAATCTCTGTACACTTCTTAAAATCGGGGGAAATCAGAGCACTTTATTTTTAAAATAAGGCAGATTATTAAAATCACTTTTAAAAAAGTCACTTTATTTTGCTAATGTCACCTACCCAGGTAAGTAATTCCCCATGTGCAAAATTCCCTACTCACTTCCATTACCTATTATACCAATTAGAATTACCTTCACATTTAACAGTGCTATCTTGCCATTTTAAGACATAACATTAAAGAAACATCATAATTATAGGTTTACTTTCAAGGATTTATTTTGGAATACATACAATAACAATCTGAGCATATACTAACCTTGTTTTTAACTGGACTTCTACTTTCCATTTTTGGTTATGTGAGATGGTTCAAGCAAAATAAAACATTCAAGTATGGAAACACCTTGGTTCTAATATACTCCAAAGTAAGTATTTCTTTAAACTCTAATTATCCCCACATGTAAACACAAGCTCTTCTAAATGATATAAATTTGGAAAAATACTTATCCTAAACCAATAACCCATAATATCCCATTTGACTCAAAGATCAGAAAAAACTCTCAAATTAAACTTAAATCATTCTCCATTATACTACCATTAAATTTTTAAATGACTTACTCAAATCTGTCAGACGTTTAGGTGACCTGCCTCTTTCCGAAGACCGAGATCGTTTACGACGGAGGGGAGATCTGCTGAACCTTCTTCTCAAGGGTGTTCGTGATCGCCTCAATCTGACTGGTGATATACTGAAGCTTCGTCTTCTTACCACAGACCTTGATCTTCTCCGACGGCTAGGGGTGCGGCTCCGTCGGCTCGGGGTGCGGCTCCGTCGGCTCGGGGTACGGCTCCGTCGGCTCGGGGTGCGGCTCCGTCGGCTTGGGGTGCGGCTCCGTCGGCTCGGGGTGCGGCTCCGTCGGCTTGGGGAAATGCTAAAGCTCCTTCTCCCCCCAGATCTAGATCTTCTTCTACGACTCGGAGTGTGACTCCGACTCCGCCGACTTGGGGTGCGACTTCGAGCTCTAACAGTTTTCCTGTTATCTCTGGAGCTTGATCTTTTTCTTTTTCTTTCCCTGGACTTGGATCTGTGCTTTGGAGATCTTTTGCGCTTCTCTTTTGATACAGATCGTCGTCCTCTAGACTTTGATCTTGACCTGCTGCTCCTCCTTCTGCGTCTTGAACGTGACCGTGAACGTGTCTGAGAGCGATGAGACTTGGACTTAGATGATCTCTTCCTTGCCCTAGAACGAGACTCACTGGTACGCTTCCGTGATTTGTGTTCAGAAGACTTGGACCGCTTACTTCGAGATCTTAAAGAAGAGTCTCTTTTCTTCTCTTTCTCACCTTTATCACGATTCTTATTTTTCTTGCTTTTTTCATGTGTGTCCTTAACTTTTACAAAAATTTCATAATCATCTTTTTCCTCTGAAGACGACTCTGAAGCTCTTTCTGGTATACTAACTACAATTGGACTGGCAGCAGACTTATCACGTTCAACTTCACTTGCAAGTAAGGGTCCTTCAATACCAGCTCTGAGACTTGTAAGTCGTTCCATGTCCTTAGGAAGCAATGGTCTCACTAAATCTGCTTCATTAATGTCATCGATATTGGCAGAAAATCCTGTATCAGACAATATCTCTTTTGTAGAGACAGGTACTTCTTTATCTTCACTATTTTCTTTAGGGCTGAGAGCACCTGCTAATGTCTGGTCACTCTCTTTTATAGGTAATGGTCCTTCTGCATCATTACTAATAAAGTTATTAGATGGTAAGTCAAGATGAATGTCTTTAGCAGGCAAAGGTCCCTCTATGTCAGCCTCACTACCACCACTGGGGCTGCTGGAAATTACCATGTCATGTTCGGTGTCTTGAGTAGTTAAACATACTTCATCATATTTACTAATTGAACTGAGAGCAGATGCTGTGGCAAATTCAATACCCTTACTAGTTCCCACTGTATCCGATTCAAGAGCAAAGGGACCAGTAGAAGACAAAGTTCCTCCTACATCAGCTTCACTAACACTAGGGCAGGTATCCAATACTGTGCACTGTTTAGTCTCATTGACTGGCAAACTTTTCTCTCCACCAATTTCACCAACAGCACCAGTGCTGGCAGCAGACACTGTGCTATGTTCCATTTCTTTAGCAATTAAATGATTATTTACATTATGGTCTATATTTACACCATGTTCACTTTCATAAGTGTCATTCTTCAGGTATCCTTCAGTATGTGGCTCCTCATCTGAATGCAAGGGAAACTCCTGCATGCCAATTTCTGGAGCAAGATTTTGATCACCAGATAGTAAATTCATTCCTTTTACAACACCAGACTCCAACATCACTGGTGTAGACTCTAAAACCATCTCAGTTGATATTACTTGAGTCTGCTCTGACACAGTAACAGCAGGCTCTAAAACTGACACAGTGGATTCTTGGACAGAAACAGATGGTTCTGAAACAATCATGTTAGGTTGAAAGACCGATACTGCTGGTTCCAAGACAGGCACAGCAGAGTCCACAGCAGAAACCACTGGCACAGGAATGGTAACAGGCTCTGGCTCAACCAAGGCCAGGGGCTCTGGGACAGCCTCAGCTAGTTGCCCTGGGACAGCCATGACCGGTAGACCTGGAACAGTCACAGCCAGGGGCTCTGGAAGAGCCTCGGCTAAAGGCTCTGGAACAGCCAAAACTGGGGGCTCCGGGACAGCCTCGGCTGGGGGCTCCACGACAGCCTCGGCTGGGAGCTCCGGGACAGACACAGCTGGTAGCTCTGAGACAGCCATGGCTGATAGCTCTAGAGTGCTCTGCGATGGCTCTGGAATAGTTACTGTAGGATCCAGCAGGGACATAGATACCTCTGATGGAACATGTTCTGAAGCTCTCATGGAATCAAAGGTTTCTGCTGTCTCTGACATAACAGAAGGCTCTGATGTTAACATAGTTGGTTCAGCTGACATTACAGGAGTTTCAGATACCATATAAGTCACTGGTCTCTCTGGAACAATTTCATGCTCTTCTGCTATTGCAGCAGATTCTGTAGGTGTTGATGTAACCGAAGACTCTGGTTCTAGTGGTGGCTCTGGAACAGTCATGGCAGCCTCTGATGCTAACAGTGAAGGCTCTGATGCCGATACTGAGTAATTAGCAGGCACTACCGAATGCTCTGAAATCTCACTTTGACTCACAGGAGGTTCAGGCAGCGATACAGACTCTTCAGGAGGTAATGCTGGCACCTCAGTAGGCCAAGCATTTTCAGCTGTTAATGCTGACTGCTCAGTTGGTAATGCTGGACCCTCTGGTGGTTCCTCAGGAGGCAATGGTGGTGTCATTGGTGGCTCCTCAGGTGGCAATGGTGGCATTGTTGGAGGTTCTTCAGGAGGCAAAGGTGGCACCATATATGCCTCTGTATATGTGTCAGTATAAGAATCAGTGTAAGAATCAGCTGTCATAGACATCATTGAACGGTCAGCAGTGTAAGAAGACATCATAGAGCGGTCAGCTGCAGAGTACGATGACATCATAGACCGGTCAGCAGTAGAGTACGATGACATCATAGACCGGTCGGCACCCATG
>NW_011888895.1:3387813-3444849 GCF_000151845.1 Pteropus vampyrus
ATCTGGGAGTCCATGGAGCTGGTTGCTAACATCTGGGAGTCCATGGAGCTGGTTGCTAACATCTGGGAGTCCATGGAGCTGGTTGCTAACATCTGAGAATCCATGGTATTGGATGCTAGCATCTGGGAGTCCATGGTGTTGGACGCTAGCATTTGGGAGTCCATGGTGTTGGATGCTAACATATGGGTCTCCATGGTGTTAGAAGCTAACATATGGGATTCTTGGGCCATCAAGGGATCCACTCCTACTGTTATAGAAGTCTCCCCCACTAACGTAGTAGGCAGCTCCTGTGCTACCGTATTATAGGATTCCAGCGCTGTCGTCGAGGGCACCTCCAGGGACTGCGACACGGTCATCGTTGACAGCTCCGTTGTTGTCACCACAGACTGAACAGAGATCTCCAGCGCCACAGTTGCCACAGGCTGCCCAGGCAACTCTGGCGCCCCAGGCTGCCCAGGCAACTCCAGCACCCCTGTTGCCAGAGGCTGCCCCAAAAGCTCCAGTGCTCCAGCTGCCCCAGACTGCCCCGAGAACTCCAGTGCCCCAGTTGCCATGAGCTGCCCAGGCAACTCCAGTGCCCCAGTTGCCACAGGCTGCCCTGACAACTCCAGTGCCCTAGTTGCCGAAGGCAGCCCTGGCAACTCTGGCACCCCAGTCACCGAAGGCTGCCCTGGCAACTCCAGCGCTGTCGTTGCCACTGGCTGTCCTGGCAACTCCAGCACCATTGCTGCCTCAGACTGCCCCAGCAACCCTGATGCCGTTGTCACCTCAGGCTGCCCAGGATGTTCCATCGTTGTCATCCCCACAGGCTGCTCCAACTCTGTCGTCGTCACAGGTTGCTCTGTCAACTCCATTGCTACTGTTACCGCAGGCTGCCCTGGCAACTCTACTGCTGCTGTTACCACAGGCAGCCCTGGTAACTCCTGCGCCATCACAGGTGGCTCTGGTACCTCCTGTGGTGGCTCCAACCCCATGGATGGTGCTGAAAGCCCTGGCAACTCCTGTGACAACTGTGGCACTGATGTCACAGAGGGCCCCGGCAACTCAGACACTGCTGTCGCAGGGGGCCCTAGCAACTCAGGCACTGGGGTAGAAACGGGCCCTGGCAACTCTGGCACCGGGGTAGCAGAGGGCCCAGGTAACTCCAGCACTGGAGTCACAGGGGGCCCCTGCAACTCCGGCATGGAGGTCGCAGGTGGCCCCGGCAACTCCATCACTGAGGCCACCGGCGACTCCGGCAGCTCCAATGCTGTGGTCTTGGGCAGCTCCAGCAACTCCTGTGATCTTGTCATGGATGAATCTGCAATCTCCGATGGTACTTCTACAGGCTGCTCTGGCAATCTTAGTACTTCAGTTGCAGATGACTCTGGAAAATCCATGGTTGTTGATGTGCTTGGCTCAGGGTGCACCTCAGTAGATGTCTCTGATGTTATCACAAGGGTTTCTGATGGCTCTAGCACTTTTGCTACTGGAGGCTCTAACACAATCTTTGATGGCTCTGGAGGTGTGTTCTCCAAAGACTTCAGCACAGACTTCATCTGATTTGACATTGTTACAACTGGCTCAGATGACTGTAGCACTACTGTTGTTGTAGGCATTGGTGCTGTTGCAAAAGAATCCAGAATCTTTGTTGTGGATGGTTCCAGCGTAACTGCCACAGACTGCTCTGACTGCACTGCGATTACTGATGTAGATGCAACTGACAGTTCTGCAGTTTTTGTAGCTGGCTTCGGAGATTCAAAAGTGTGTGGCTGTGATACCTCCATTGATACTATAGGAGGTTCTAGCATAACTGCAGGGGATTCACTGGTCTCAGATAGGCCAAAGGCTCTTATGGGATGCTCTGGTGCCATCGCTGAAGGTTCAGAGTCAAACTTCAAAAAGGAATCCGATTCTAAATCCATGTTCCCATCATGATGTGATTTCAGCTTTGATTCAGCATCTTCTGGCTGTCTTTTATACTTTTTTTCCTTCTCTTTCTTCTTTTTCTTCTTTTTATTTTTGTGCTTTTTATGCTTCTTTGACTTTTTGGTGGGAATTTCATCAGTGGGATCTGTTTGTACAGACACACATCTACTTTTTCTGGAGGCCTCCTTCAAGTCTGAAATTAAGAGAAATTTTGTCAAACACTTCTCAAAGCAGATTTAGATAAATCACATAAGCCAATTTATATTCCATGCTAAGATACCATAGTATAATATTTCTTGCTAAATAAGCTATCAAATAAACCATTTCCACAAACCAATTACCTGAGGCTGACACTTTTCCAATGCTTCTACAACTAAAGCCTAGGTTAAAAATAGGTTCTTAGTTAAAACAGAAACTTTTAGAATCCCATTAAAATGTGTTTCAACTAAATTCATTTAAAATGATTATTTTTTCCAACTCTCGAATTATAGCAAATTACTTTAAAAATACACTTACAAATATCTTTTACATTATCACCATTCGAGTTCCTATAAAAAATGCCTATGTTAAATAATTTTTTTGACTATTCTATGTCCTATTTACATAGGAAACAACATGGCACTGGCTCTGGAACAAAGTGTTTTGGGGTCATGAATCAACCCACCACTCACTAGATGAATGGACTTGGCCAAATTACTGACACACTGTCTCCTAGAGTTAAAGAGTGAAGTGAATTAAGTCACACGAAGTACACCGAACAATGCCTGGCATGTAATAAGCCAATGTCAGTGATTGCTTTCATATAGTATACAAAGCTCTGAACAATAAACGTAAAGCATCAATATGGAACTTGAATTTTCCCTTATCACACCCATTACAGCCTAATAAAAATAATTCCCCGCCCCCAATCACCTTCTAAAAATACTAACAAAACACGTTTTTAAATGTTTCTACTAAAAAAATAGTATAAAGTCATTTTGGTAAAAAAAATTCTTATAGCTCTTAACATATAACTTAAGAACATTTAGATTTGCATATCTGAAAGAGAAAGTGGTTTCTATTCCACTTTACAACCAGATGGGATTTACTCTAATGCCAATATCAAATTAGATAAATCTCAGTGACCCCAGAAAAGGCTGAGCAGAAACGTAGGGCACTAGGATTACGGAAAAATAAGATCTATCCCAAAGCAAAACTAATCATTTTCTATAAATTGTTTATTGTGTATCAAATGTAGCTAAGTTATACTTCAATCAAGGAAAAGTTCCTAGAGCCATAAAACTAAGTATGGTTAAAGTCTCTGCCTTTTTTTTTTAAACCATACTCTACACTAAAAATAATAAAAATTGAATAAAAAACCATACCACATTTCATTTCTACAATTATTTTTAGGTACTTTTGTGGTAACTCTTTCATTTCTAAGCATCGATTATTTAATGAATTCCAAAAGTGCTAAATATCCAAGCAATAATTCCTCTACATTCATTGCATTTTTAAGAGGAATAGATGCAAAAACAAGGCAATCTCTACACGTGGTTTTTAAAATAAAACCTCCCAGGTTTTAAAATTACAAATGTGGTCTAGGCTCCTGTACCTTCCAGAATGGATATTTACACAATTGTGCAATAAAAACCCACTTTCAAAATCCAAGCAGAGGCAATACAAGACTGCACCAAGTAGTCATAGTCCACCAGCAAAACAAGCAAGTGCATCAATGCTTGTGTTTCAGTACAATTTTATTTTCAAAGAATTTAAACAAATTCTTCAGCATACCAATACAACTAAAATTTATTGACATTTTAGATCTAATTAACATTTTAAATGCCATGTAATCAAGAAATTATACTGTTAATCATTAAAAAAATCTTCAAGTTTGAGAGAGCTGGTTATCTCCAACTTACCTGGCTTATATCGTAGTTCTGTATCTAACACCCCAGAAAGTACTTCCTCTATCTTCTGAACTATTTCTTCATTTGGTAGACTCCTGGCAGAGGCAGCTGCATCACCTGCCTGGTTTCCTTCAATAGGTGTATTTGTTTCACCATTGAGCTGGCCTTCACTCCTTCCACTTGACAAGAAAAGTTATCGAATTAATATTTTTACCACATCATACAATAAATTAATATTTGTAACTCAACTAATTAAACCACCTTATGTTAATATTCTCCATTTTTGTTTTTCTTTCAGATACTCCTTACCAGTAGTGCTTCTTTAACACTATCTATTGGCACATATTTTTTACATAGCTTAAGTTTCCAGAACTGTGAAAGTTAAGAAAAAGTCTTTAAAACAGATTTCTAAACTCGTCTTTTTTTTTTCTTTTTTAAATAAAATACTCCCAAAAATATACAGTTAGATTTCAGTTAACTGCATATTTATCTCAGGAAAAAAAAAAAAATTATTAAGATCACAATCACAAATCCAAAGAAAAATATATGATCTGACGTTATGATAGAAACTATGGCCACTGTGAAGTCACACCTGTGCATGACTCACATCACCATCAACAGTATCAAGGAACACAAAGTTAGCCACAGACACATCAAGTAAAAAGAGTAACATCTAGCCTTGGATCAGACTTAAACTGACCAGTTACTGAAATGCCATGAAGTTTAAAAGAAAAATACATTTATATAATTTTACCCAGTTATCAAAAATTATGGTATTAAGAAAATTTCTGGAGATCAAAAAAAATCATGTAAAACAAGTGACAATTCATTTATACCAACAGTAAATGAATACATGGCTTAACATTTTCAAGTCATAAGGCCAGAAGATTCTTTTTTTTCAGGTGAGGCAAAATTAGTGTTTGTGCACATACATGTGTATAAAGATTTCAGGTATACAACATTTTAACTCAGTATCTGTATACACTACTACCAAGTCTACTTATTATCCATCGCCATACAACTGACCCCTTTCATCTATTCCTCCCTCTCCCCAACAATTGTCCTCTCATAACCATCAATGTGTTCTTATCTATGAGATTGTTTTGTTCATTTGTTTTGCTATTTTTTTTTTTTAGACAGAATAATCTTAACCGACTAATAACATGTCATTTACCTGGTCATTTTTACTATTTTTGTGTAAATTTGCCAAACTGTTTTGAAAAATAACTTCCAACAACACATTCGATTTAATCTCACTTAAATTTTAGCTAACAAAGCAGATGGAACAATTATGCTTCACTACTTGACAAAAAAAGTCTGGTCAAAAACAACGACGACAAATCAGTAGTTAACTAAATGTTATTAAGGAACATTTGGTTTTCTAACAAGATGAATCATACAACAAGAAACATTTGTTGACTATTAAGTGTCGCAAGGTTCCACATTTTTAAAACTCACTTAACCCTAACAAAACTCTAAGATCAACACTATTATTTTGATTTTTATAAATGAGGAATATGACACAGAGAACACAAGAAACTCAGCTGAAGGTCACACAGCTATTAAGCTGGTACTTCAAGCCAGAGCTCAAACTCTTAATCACCGTTTACATATAACAACTTATTTCAACTAATGTCAGCCTCCCTACCCAAACAGACGTATGTAAAAAATAGATGGGAAATAAAGCTCATTGAAATGGAAAATAACCAAAATGTTTTTAGACAGATAATGTATTACGTGTTATTTGAGAAACTGAATAGTCCTCCAGCAATAAACTGTCTAAAATTCTTTTTAGGCTTTCCTTCTGGAGCTCTTTATTTTGCACTTTTCCTAAGCACTTACACATACATAATTATCTCACTAAAAAGGCAACAGATTTAAAAATCAGAAAAATACAACAAAAAACCAGTTAAGTCTATGAAAAATCATGTGAAAGCTATAGGATGTTTATCTCAATTACTGAAAAGGGATGAAAATTTCTAACCACCTAAATATCCATCAAAATACTGCTACAACAGAATTCTATGGAACCACGAAAAATGTCCCAAAAGACGACTTAGACTGGGATAAAAGACAAACTTGTTCACAATACATTTGGTGAAAATTAACACAAAACAAGATAATCAAATTTCACAAAACATTTACGTGCATCTGTCCGCACCAGCGGAAAAGAAAATCAAAGATCAATAACCGTGGTTGTTTTTCTTTTTTATAATTTTTCTACAACAAAACTTACTAACACAAAAACTAATTTTTAAAAAGTATAAAAGACATTACTCTAAACAAACACAATTACTTATTGCAAGCAACTATTAAATCTTTTGGAAAAAAAATATTCCCTTAGCTCAGGTCTTTTCTCATCATCCTAAAAACACAAGCATGTTAACAGAATTTTAAAAAGCAACGAAATAAGTGGATGTATTTCCCACTTAAAAAAATATATATATCCTGTAAAAATAATCCTAGCACTACTACATCATTAGTCCAATAATCCTATAATTTCAGCGCTTAATTTACAATTTTTTCGGCTGATTTTCAAATTCACGTATTGCTCTCGCTCTCAACTTTTACAATCCATTTGAACTCGCAACAAATATTTACGTTATATAAAACAAAAATACTAAAAGATAACCAGTAAACAACCACACTACCCTCGCTATTTTCCTTTCGGCGTAAACAACTATTTCTGTGGAAACCTCTTTCCGTTCAAATTTTTGTGGAACCAAGGATAAACTACGTTTACCAACAATGGGCCCCCCCCCCAAAAAAAAAGCGTGTTGTTCAAAAACGTCAAATAGGACACGGGCAGCAAACAGAAATTTAGATTTACACACAAAGCCCACATTCCACTTGCTAAGTTAATTAACGGCTGGTAATTCAAAGTCCCCTTCTATCCTCACCTCGAATATTTTGTCAAAGTAGCTAACATTAATTTGAATTTCTATTAAAATGCTGCCTGGTGGAAACCATAGGACACTAGGGCCCAAATAATCTAATTAGAGGATCCCGACCCCCAAATGGGTCTAAAGCTTGCAGTAAACAAAGCGGATTTAAGTTTACTCAAGAAACGGCCGTTAGAGACCCTTTCCGGTCACAGGCGCCGGCCGGCGAAATCCGCGGAGGCTGAGAGGGGGAGGGGAAACGCGGCGGCGGAGGAGGAGCTGAGGAGGAACTAGGCCCGTCCCTGGTGAACGACCAGGCCTACAAGTAGCGAAAGGGTAGGGAACGTCCAAACGGGAAAGATGAGTGAGCATCTTAACTTAATTCTAGGAGAAAGGGCCTGAGATTACCTCAGAAAGGGCGAAATTCCTCGCTGGGAAGAGAGGGAGCGGGTGGGGGGGGGCCGGCGGAAAATGGATCCCAGGCCCAGGCGGGGCTGTAGCGGGGCCTGAGTCGGGGAACGACGGCGTCTCTAAATAAAGGTGCCATAGAGGGCTACTTGAGACCCTATCGATCCCTTGGGAGCAGAAGAGTCTGTGAAGCGCCTACCTGGAAAGTTCCTGTTGAATTTCCCGGAATTTACTGACCACGAAAGACCTAAAAATCTGCTCGATGTTGGTCGCCATGGCGTCCGCTCCGTTCTCTCAACTCCTCCTCGCTAGTCCTCCAGGCTCCCAGAATGCCTCGGGAAGAGGCGCAGCGGCCAATTCCGTCTCTCGCCGTCCTGATTGGCTCCTGTGGGAACGTCCGGATCTGCACGCTCGGCCGTTGCACCAATCAGTGAGCACGGCCCTGCTCTCCTCCGCTGTTTCTGAGCGGCTGGGGTAGAGCTGCTGACGTTTGCGCCGCGCACGACTCTGTCCGCCATGTTAGTGACTGACGCAGGCGCCATTACAGGAGAAGACTCTTCAGGCGACTTTGTCAGCTTGTGTTGTCAGTCCCCAACAGTGTTTGGGGGGGTTAATAGGCTTACTGTAGCCACTAAATGGGGAGATCGAATGCTATGAGGAAAGGGAGCAAAAAAGGCAACATGGTGTTTGACACGGGGCCGCCAACATTCCCCAATTTTCAGCAGGGAGCTGCATCCGGAAAAGCATTAATCGGCACCCGCTCCCACTGTGATGCGAATAAGAAGAACGCGATTTTTACCCCCATCTCCCATGACATCCTATAATTTATAGGCTAGAGGTCTTGAGCGACCTACGTCCAAGCCTGGTGCATTCTAGTCATGAGCCAGGTGTGTCACGAGATTTTTCCACTAGCTGCTTCGTTTTGACTCCACACAATTAGTTAAATGTGAATTTAGCGTTTAGGGCCCCCCCCCCCCCAGCACGGGGGCTCTCGAAGAGGAAGAGCGGCGTTAAGTGGCCTCTGCTGCTATGATGTTACATGATGGATGCGCAAGGGCTAGGCAGCTTTGCCCTAGGGTGGGCTCAGGCCGCGCCCCAGAGCGGGAGGGAATCACACTTGATTACCTCACGGCGGGGACCAGAGTTTGCGCCGACCAATGGGGAGGCGAAGCCCTCCGCGGGGCGGACCGCCGGGGGCGGGGGTGGGTGCGCGCCCCGGATCCCGCTCCGTTGACTTCCGGCGCGCGGCGGGTGCCCGAGCTCGGAGCGCGCAGGTGAGCGTGCGAGTTCGAGCGGCCAGACTGCCTTTTGTCGGCATTGTGTCGGTGCGTAAGCCCTCCGCTTTTAAGTGAAGTGCATTTATGCTTTAGTTTGGGGCTCTAATATCAGGAATTGAATGAAATCGTAGGACTTAGTTTGGCTGTAGGAGTTTTCACCTCATTTTTAAATGCTGTCAGTGGGGATTGGCCATGTGCTCTTCACTTTGAGGTTCACCTTGGATCTATCACTTTCCCTGCTTTCTAAAATTCAGGGCTTATTTGTATCTTTATGCATGTTTTCAGGTTATAAACATAAGTTGCATATTGTCTTGTTATGCACCCATCGTTTCTAGCGCAGATTAGTCCACTTTTGTAATTCTTTTTAATAGTACTCATCAAATCAGTTGAAATCTAGGCCTTACCTGACTCTCTTCATCTTGTCATGTTAGTCATTTAGATGACTGGCCCCAGAAGGTTAATGAAATCCCTTAAAGTTTCCCAGCTGGTAAGGGACAGAGTCTCATCCCAAACCAGAGCACTCTGACTGGAGTGGAGACCTCCTAAACACTTCTGGTGTAGATTCCTTCAGGCTGAGTCTTCTCTTCCCTTTTTATCAAACTTAATGTAATATTTTAGATGTAAAGCTTTGTTTCAGATATTTCAATATGCATGGCAAATCTGTTTTCCATTATCCTCTTCTACTTAGAGGATAATTTAGTGGTTTTATTTCTCAATTTTTCCATGATCACCATCTCAATTTTTACAGTATCTGATGCAAAATTGCTTCCATTGCAATCCATGCTCCACCCCCTTTTAGTTCTGTGACCTCCAGCACGTTACTTAACTAATTCAGTTTCCTATCCATAAGGTGGGGATGGGAATATTATCCACCTCATAGAACCATGAAGTTTAAGTAAGATAATTCATGAAAAGCATTTAGAATATAGCATTTGGCACAAAGTGCTCAAAAAGTGTTAGTTTTTAATATCAGCCTGGGCTTTTTATTTAAATGTAATCTAATCCTAACATCTCACAAGAAGTTACAGATTTCAGTGTTTCTTGTTTTCACTTTGCTTTCTACATAATTGTCTTCTGAAAATTAGTAAATGTGACAAATTATTCATAACTTTAACTTTTTTTTTTTCTGTTAGAACTTCTTTCTATCCCTAAGGTATCAATTTAGGTAAAAGTATGGAATAAAATATAACAAGTACTGCTGCTGAATGTCAGAAATCATACTAATTGTTTATATAAGTGTAATTTCAGTTCATCTTTAAGCAGCTTTGTAAAGCAGGTTTTCTTTCATCTTTTAAGATGTGAATAAATTGAATTACAAGTAGTAAGAGCTTTCTCAAGGTCACACTGCTAACTTCAGTTGCAAGATAGCTGTTGCACCCATCCTGCTCATCATCAAATGCTAGAATTAATGTGATACATGTTCAGATTTGATTTTTGCCGCCTTATCAATTTTTTAACATATTGCACTACTTAAATCAGAGGTCAGCAAACTGGCCCTTGTGCCAGTCCTTCCTGCCACCAGTTTTTGTACAGCCCACCAAATAAGAATCGTTTTTACATTATTAAATGGCGGGGGGGGGGGGCGCGGGAAACGATGTTTTTACGACACATGAAAATTATAAAATTCAAATTGCAGTGTGCAAAAATAGTTTTATTGAAACACACCATGCTTATTCTTTACAATCCTCTGATTGCTTTCTGGTGTTTAGAGCAGAGATAGGAAAACTATTACTGACAGCCTACCGCCTGTTTTCGTAAGTCGTTACTAGACATGGCCACGTACATTTACTTATGTATTGTCATGGCTATTTTCATGCTCCAACAGCTGAGTTCAGTAGTTGCGACGTAGACTATAGCTCTCAAAGGTGAAAATATTTATCTGGCCCTTTATAGGTCTGTGTTAAATATTTCTTTCACTTCATAATAACTTTAAAATCTGTAAAATCTCAGGATTTAAAAACATTTTAAATTCTGGTGTAAATTTAAAACATTCATTTTTAACAGGCTTCATGATTATTATATCCTCTAAAAGCCCGAAGAATGATTATTCATAAGAGATATTTTTTTAAATCAAATTAAGAGTTAAGTCGCCATTTCATTCCTTAACCTAGCTCTTTAGACCAGTCTGCCTCATTTTTAAAATACCTCCCTAGTCCACATGAGTACAGTTATGAATTCAAATTACAAATTCTAATTTTTCACAAGTGAATCATTAGAATACATGTTTAGAAATTGTGATTTCTAAAGTATATGCATTCTGAGATATGAACTTTGGTTTTCTTTCTGCAGCTTTCTTTTTGAATTCCTGGTTTGCAGACAGCAATGGCAGCCCGAGTACTTGTAATTGGCAATGGAGGAAGAGAACATACACTGGCTTGGAAACTTGCACAGTCTGATCATGTTAAACAGGTGTTGGTTACCCCAGGAAATGCAGGCACTGCCTGCTCTGAAAAGATTTCAAATGCTGGTAATCATGTTTTTAAGTGGGGAGTGATGGTTAATAAGTATAAATAATAAACTGTCAACTATCTCTGTTCTTTATAAGGTCAGTTACTATTCAGATTTGAATGCTTTTCTTAACCTTAAAATTTATGTGGTAAATTGAATACTTGCCATATATCATAAGTTTAAGATATACTCAGGTTCAAGTATAGCATTTCCTTATTTTAAATTATTTTAAACTTTATAAAACACATCTATTCAAAAAGTCACAAGTGCCTAATATAGGTTAAAAACATTTTAATGTGTATTTTTGGACATGAAAAGTTGAGCAGTGCTATTAGATGTAAGTTTTGACAAGTCTAACTTCATAATAGATCTCACCCTTTATCCCTTCAACTGGTAAAAATGAAAAAAATTATCAGTTCTTATGCTACGTTAAATTCTTCAGTGGCTTCCCATAGTACTTAGAATAAAACTCAGACTCCTTAATGTTCCTTACAAAACCCTTTGTGATCTGGCCTCTGACTGCCTCTTCAGTCTGATCTTTTATATCTTTTGTTTTTTTTCACTGTGCTCTACCTGTACAGCCCTGCCAACTTTCCAAACAGAGCTGCCTTGGACTTTATACCTGTTCCCACCCCTAGCATGACTGTTTCTTCCTTATTTCAGATTTCAACTTATATGTTACCTCCTCAAAGATGTCTTTCCTGAAGTTTCTAGTAAAACATGTCTACCTCATTTTGTTTGTTTTCAATTATGAACCATTCATTATCTGTATTTATTTTTACTTTTCTATTGTCTGTTTCCTATCTTCATTTCCCCCCCTAGAACATAAGCTTTAGAATGTAAGCTACTTGAGGGCGAGGAATTCAATTGCCTCATTTTGCATTGTGTTCACCATGCCTAGTACCCTATGTGGCTTATTGCATGTAATGGAGAGAAAAACATCACCCAACAAGCCACCAACTGGGAGAATAATAACAAAAATAAGAATACCAAAAATGAGAATAGTAACAAGATAAGAAAATATCTGCTTCCCTGGAATCGTAGCTCAGGGGGTGAGATATTTATCTGTTTATTGAAGAGCTGGCACATTTTATCTAGAAGCAATTGATGTCATGCAGGCGCCAGCCCATGAAAATTTCCTGGGATTATCATGAAGCAGCTACCACTTGCAGAGACAAGTTAGGTGTGTCTTCTTCCTCTCGCCAGCCTCTGCTGTGTTGAAGTAGTTGGCTCTGCTCAGGCCAGTTATGTTTGTAGCTACTAACCCACAGTACATGGCACTCCATCCTTATCCCACTCAGGCAGTTCCTGGAGATTGAAAACTATCCTTTCTGCAATTATCCTCTACACATCACCAATAATCGTATATGTGCAAAGTAATTGGAAACTTCAGCTAACAGGAATGCTGATGCAGATACAGTGAAGCAGGAGCGCACCTATAGAACCAACCCATGCTTAGTTTATAATTGATCCTACTCTTAGTTACTTAGAACTCCATCAAAGAAAATTTACCTGGCTTGTAGTTTGGAGAAGTGGGCAAGGTC
This sequence comes from Pteropus vampyrus, assembly GCF_000151845.1. Classification (NCBI taxonomy): domain Eukaryota; kingdom Metazoa; phylum Chordata; class Mammalia; order Chiroptera; family Pteropodidae; genus Pteropus; species Pteropus vampyrus. The sequence goes on from NW_011888895.1 coordinate 3,400,170, forward strand.
TTAAAATCATTTAGTTTTTAGCTTAAACATCTCTGCACAGAGACTTTTTCTGACTCAACCAGAAATAGCTTCCCAGTTCACCTCATAGCAAATTTGCATAATTTGTTCACAATTGTTATTTTTTTTCCTTATTTCTTTTTTACCCAACATTCCCACCATGGAATATAAGCCTCCTAAATGTAGGACCCCTGTTGGTGTTAAAATCTTAACCCAGTTACTAAGGCCATATCTAGCACATAATGGTTCTCAGTAAATCTTAAAAGAATGATAGTAAAAGACCAGTTTCTAATTATATTCTGTGATACATTTTTGTTGACTATAAGTCAGCACCAGTGACAGGAACACCATAGTCAAGAGGTACTTTATAGTTTTTTGAGAAGCTTACTGGTGTTTTCATCTAACTGGCTACAGTGATAGCAGAGAACTGAGCTTTGTTGGTCAACCTAATGCACTCTGCTCTGACTTACTTATGATGAAACTCACCTGTACCAGTAAAAGAAAACAAGTTAGTAGACATAATAAAGAATAGTATTTAGTTTTCAGTATGACGCTTAGTTAACTTAAAAAAATGAATGTTTTTGTAAGGTGGGTTTGTTTCTTTTTTCTGTTCACAGCCATCTCCATCAGTGATCACAGCGCCCTTGCTCAATTCTGCAAAGATGAGGAAATTGAATTTGTAGTTGTTGGACCAGAGGCACCTCTGGCTGCTGGTAAAGTTCTTTTCTGTTTATTGTTACAGTATATCCAGTGCCAGAAGAGTTTGGAAATCATCTAATCCAGTTCATTTTAGAGATGAGGATTTTTAATGTAATATTATATTGGAAAAAGCTTTCACCCTCTTGAAATTATGGATTCTAGATTTTTGTCTTCAAGCATCAGTAATGTGATGAATGAGAGATCAAAACTGGCCCCACAGAAGTGGCTCAGAGTGGGGAACAAATAATGTGTTTTTATTCTTCTCTATGCTGGTGTCTATTTAATAATTCATATACCTAAATATAACAAATAACTTTTGCTGGATTTGAATCGTGTGTTATTAGCATTTTTGTTCATATGTATAGTCCCCAGCCTTTATGGCACCAGAAACCAATGCTCCTTTGAGACTCTAATGCCCGATGATCTGAAGTGGAGCTGAGGCGGCGATGCTAGTGCTGGTGAGCAGCCACAAATACAGATAAAGCTTCGCTCACTCGCCTGCTGCTCACCTAACAGGCCATGGACCAGTACTGCAGAGGCCTTGGCTCACGTGAGGCTGCTTGTTTCCCTCCATAGGAATTGTTGGGAACCTGACATCTGCAGGAGTGCGATGCTTTGGCCCCACAGCAGAAGCGGCTCAGTTAGAGTCCAGCAAAAGATTTGCCAAGGAGTTTATGGATCGACATGGAATCCCAACTGCACAATGGAGAGCTTTCACCAAACCTGAAGAGGCCTGCAGCTTCATTATGAGGTAGATAGAAGACTGACTGTAAAAAGGCACTTGTTTTGTTATGATAGTTAAATATACAGGTCATTTATGTCACAAGTTTATCGTAAGATAATTGGGGGAAGAAAACTTATTCTATGTCAGTTGCCTTTTTCCAACGTCAAAATAAAACAGGATTCTGCGCATATATAATGTAATCTGTTTTTGCAGAAAGGTGAATTTTTTAATATAACCGAATAATTTCGGGGGTAAAAGATACATTTGGTTTTGAGTTATGCACTATTTTTACAGTCAAATTGACAGACACAGTGGCATCTCATAATGTAAAGGACGTTGATTTTTTTTCATAAGTAATCGAAATGAGGAATTAGCACTTGGCCTTCTGCTGCTACTAAACTGTAAATCTTAAAATTAAACATCCTTGTTCTCTATTATATGGAAAATATTGAGCAATTAATGAATGCTGGCAGACGCATGACTTTGCCCTTTTTTGTTTGCACTTCTCCCTGGGACTTGATATGTTTTCCTTTAAGTCGAGTTGATTTCATTCTTTATTCATTCTAAGTCCTACAGAGTTTCTTAAACAATGAATATTATTATTTTCTAGTAGCCAGCTGCCTTGGATCAGTAACAATTATGTTACTTTGGGCAAGTCTCCATTTAGACCTCCAGTGCCACTCAACAAATAAATTACTAACAGCAGTTTCTTATGTGTACTTGGAGAAATGCTCTGTGTATCCATGTTTATATTTTTACACAGCCACATCTTCTACTTGAATGAGAGTACAATTCACTACTTTTTATCTTAGAGATCAGTCTATACCCGCACTATACAACTTCTTTCTTCTTCCAATGATTTTGCCAATATGATCTCATAATAATTAAAAAAAGGAAAATTTTATGTGCGATATAACAATATTATATGTGCGGTATAGGGAAAATAATCCTGATAGGCAGTACATCAATGATGTCACTCTGATCATTTAATTTTTCTTTCTGCTTTTCACTTGTCACTATAGTATATCATTACAAAATCTCAAATCACTTCAAATTTTTTAATCATAAGGGTTTATATTGAAGATGATTCTGTCTTCACAGTGCCAGCTTCCCTGCTTTGGTTGTGAAGGCCAGTGGTCTTGCAGCTGGGAAAGGGGTGATTGTTGCAAAGAGCAAAGAAGAGGCCTGCAAAGCTGTACAGGAGATCATGCAGGTAGGTTGATTCCTGTGGAAAAGTTCATAATTTCCTAGTCATAATGGATAAATACTCTTAAGTTTACAAAATGTTCCTCAAGATAAGGAAACATCTAGCAAACACACAAGTAAGTTACTTTTTATAATATGTATTACAGCCTATTTTTTAAGAGTTATTACAGATTTACACTGATGGCTAAACCATGACTATTCTTTGGAAGCAAGTTCTAGCATCCTTTGTTGTTAGCTGCTGAAAGGTAGAAAATCTTGAGACTATAGATCATAAAAATAAATTACCATCCATAAGGACAGAATTATTTGTCCTTTGTGTCCCTTGTCTCAGAGAAGTGAAGCAATGAATTAATATACTTTTATTATCCTTCTTGGTTGTTGTGGGTTTCCCTTCCTTGTAGAAATCTACTTTCACAGACATTATTTAGTATAATTATTATAGACAAACATATAATTTTAATCAGAAATGATAATTAATGATGATAAAAACATGTTTTTCCGTTAACCTTATTTGAAACTGGAAAGCGTAATCCCTAGGAGGATGTTAGTGATGCTGTCATCTCATTGGTACCACTGCTAGCTCTCTGTCATTGTCAATTGAACTATAGGAAACATTTATACATTCTTTGAGGCTTTCAGAAAAGGAAAGGAAAATTACAATAGTGTATTGATCCATAATACAAATAGTAGAAAATAACAGCCAAGTAAGTAAATATTAAAAGCTTACAATGTACCTTTTTTTTTTTTTTTTTTTTAATCTACAATAGGATAAAGCTTTTGGAGCAGCTGGAGAAACAGTTATCATTGAAGAACTTCTTGAAGGAGAAGAAGTGTCTGTAAGTGTATTCATCTTTCAGGCTTTTATAGACTATAAGAAGCTATGTTGTCTGACCTATGAGCCCCAAAAAGATTTGGTTTACTCTGGTTGTTTCATCTGAAGGCATAAACCCAGCAGTTAGAAAGAAATTTGTATACATTTAGTATTTGGGATACAAATGAAAACAAATTTTATTCTCTTTTAATCATCCCCAGTGTCTCAGTAAGGAACTTGAATTTATATCACATTATTTAAAAGGGGGAAATGTTGAAATATTTTACTTTAAGAGAAGATTGATTTTTTTACCCCTAACCTTACTCAGAAATTACAGATCCTTCAGAAGTTAAATATACAAGATCTGATTCTTGATGTAGGTAGCTTAGGGTTATTATCTCATTTTACTTAAAAAAAAAATTCCCTTGAGAAGAGTTAAGATACATATAGTTCTCCTTATTAAATAATTTTATTTTTACTTTTTGACATTTAAGGTAAGTGGACTGTTTTGTTTTCTATACAGTGTCTGTGCTTCACTGATGGAAGGACTGTGGCCCCCATGCCCCCAGCACAGGACCATAAGCGATTGCTGGAAGGAGATCACGGCCCCAACACTGGGGGAATGGGAGCCTATTGCCCAGTACCTCAGGTACTTACCAAAGGCTCAGCTGAAGTTCACTAGTAATTGTTTTGTCTTCTCAAAAAGCTCTTAGACAGTGCTTTTCTGGTTTGTTTGTTTTTTTCCCTTGTAAATGATTTCTGATCAGCAATTTGCTTTTCCTATTAAATGAAAAGTATCTCTCCTAGTCTCTAGAACTAATTTATTCTAAAATGGCTTTGGAGAACTAAGTCAAGTATAGATTGAACCTAAGTCAAGTATAGATTGGTCCCTTCCCTCTATACCCTGTTTTTAACCTGTGGGAGCCAGTTACAGTCTAGAATTTTCTTTCATTCATCTTTGGGTATCCAGGACGCAGCACATAAGTGCTCAGTGAATTGAGAACTCAATCAGACCATAGTTTTTTCTTTTAGTCTTTCGACTTGATAATGGGTAGATAAAATATGTTTCCAAACAGGTTCTGGACAGTTTTTATAAGAAATCTGCATTGAATGTATTATAAGTAGATTGGCACCTTAGAAACTCATCCATTCTTTTCACTGATAATAGTCAGTCTTTTGTGCTAATAATATAGTGCCTTTTATATATATTTTTATTAAAAACCAAATAGGATTTACTTTTTTAATGTTTAAATTTTTTTTTAATTTTTCAATTACAGTTGACATTCAGTATTATATTAGTTTCAGGTATACAGCTTAGTGGTTTGATATTTATATAACTTTCTATATAAATCCCCCATAAGTCTGGTACCACCTGACACCATACATAGTTATTAAAATATTGTCTATATTTCCTATACTGTGCTTTACAGCCACGTGACTGTTTGTAACTAAAAATTTGTATTTCTCAATCCCTTCACCTTTTCCATCCAGCCCTCAAGTCCCCTCCCATCTGGTAACCAACAGTTTGTTCTCTATATCTATGAGTTTGTTTTGTTCACTTATTTTGTTTTTAGATTCCACATTAAATGAAATTATATGGTATTTGTCATTCTCTGTCTGACTTATTTCACTTAACATAATACCCTCTAGGCCCATCCATGTTGTCACAAATGGTAAGATTTTGTTCTTTTTCATGGCCGAGTAATATTCTGTTATATATATGTACCACATCTATATTGATGGGCACTTAGACTGCTTCCATTTCTTGGCTTTTTAAAATAATGCTGCAATGAACATAGGGATACACGTAACTTTTCGAATTAGTATCTTAGATTTTTTCAGATACTTGAGACTTTGTAAGTATTACAACTACCATTTGGTAAAAGTGACTGCAATATTAGAACTATCTCTAGATCTAATTTATATGAAGTTTATAATCTCAGATTCTTAAGTTTATAGGCTTATGAAATCTATAGAATATATGAGAAGAATACAAAGGAGCCTCAATAAGAGAGGACTTTTTCATCTTTATTATTATGTTTCAGGAAACTTTTTAGTGAGCTTTAAGCATGTATATTTGAAAATCTATTTGTAAAAGGTGATTTAAGAGTCAAGAAATGGCAGTTGTTGCTGATCAATAAGTCCCAATTTCTGTTTATGGTAATTTTTAACTCTCAGAGATTGTCTTTCTTATTTTATAAGAATAAGACTAAATACCTACTTGATAGGGCCAATGCGAGGATTTAGAAAGTTTATTCAAGTGCTCAGCCCATATCAGGTAGAAAATAAGTGATTGTTTTCCTTGTCCCCTATCATTGTCCCATGTAGTACTACTTACAAGATGATTTTTTCAAATACCAATTATATTTACATATTTCTGTTATGTTCCCTCAGGTTTCTAAGGATTTGTTGCTAAAAATTAAAAATATCATTCTTCAGAGGACAGTGGATGGCATGCAGCAGGAGGGTACGCCATACACAGGTGAGCACATCAGTGTCATTGTGGGCATTATTCACATTATTCATGGAGTAACTTTACACTTTTGATAGAACTTCTCCATTTTCTCTTTTTTCACTACCTATTAATTGACCATTGTAATATTTGTTGTGGCTGTTCCAAAACTTTAAGTATTAGAAATTTATGTTCTAATTTCCATAGTCACAATACAATGTCTTTATTATAGTTTTTTTTGTTTTTTATTTTTTAATGAAGGTGTTCTCTATGCTGGTATAATGCTGACTAAGGATGGCCCAAGAGTTCTGGAGTTTAATTGCCGTTTCGGTGATCCAGAGTGCCAAGTGGGTGATAATTATAGATAAAGTATTATTTCATAGATACCTTGTAGAAGATGTATATTGTTTTAATCTCAGGATTTATCAACTTTGTAATAATTATCTTTGAGAAATATAGTTGATCGTTGAACAACACTTTTTTAAACTATGTGGGTCCACTTATACACTGGTTTTTGTTTTTTCAATAAATTTACAGTCAGCCCTCCATATCCCTGGGTTCTCATCCTTCAATTCAACCAATGGTGAATTGGTGGTTGGGAATCCATGGATTCGGAGGGCCACTGTATACATTGTTCTGTGCCATTTTATGTAAGAGTTTTGAGCATCAGTGGATTTTGGTATTGGCACCTGGAACCAATCCTCGATGGATACCAATGGATGACTGTAGTTTAGTTTTGGGGGAGTCAGAAGTTATACATGGATTTTTGACTGCACGGTGTGTCAGTGCCCCTACCCCCGCATTGTTCATGGGACAACCATTTATGGAAATTTTGCTGGTATTCCCATGAATAAAATGTCTAAGGAAAAACTAAAATTTCTCTTACTTGCCATGTTGATTATGTTTTTCCAGGTCATCCTCCCACTTCTTAAAACTGATCTTTATGAAGTGATTCAGTCTACCTTAGATGGCCTGCTGTGTACCTCTCTGCCTGTTTGGCTTGAAAATCACACTGCTATAACTATTGTCATGGCAAGTAAAGGTTATCCAGGAGACTACACCAAGGGTGTGGAGATAACAGGTGAATATTAGAGAACAAAAGGTTGACTTACCATGTGACAGGTAACTAGTGTCACTGTAGGCCTCCCTCCCATGCCATGCTCTGCTCCTCTTATGGGTATAAAACCAGCAGAAACCTTTCAAGGGGTCTTAACATAATCATGTTCAAATGTCCAAAATTATTATATTTAAAGAACTGCCATCCATTTCCCTTTCTGCACAAGAAAGACTGAAGTGAGCCTGGCCAAGAGCCAGGAACATAATGGATCTTTATGAGAGTTAGAGAACATTAGCTTAAACTACATTAATGAGATAAATGTCGAAGATGTGATCACAAACGGACAGTCCCCACCCCCAGTTTCAACTTGGATTGCAGAATTCAAGCTTTCAAAAGTATAGTCTTCTCTTTTGTTTCTCTTTACAAGAGGTGAGGCATCCAGTTAAATAAAACTGTTATAAAATGCCAATTAAGTTCCAGTGCAATGAGCCCAAAGGCAGACCTAGTTGATCCCTAGCAGGCTATAGCTTGGCCTCCCTCAGTACCCCAGTAATGTGTTTGAATCAAACACCCTATTTACTGCCCAGACAAAAGCCCATTGCTTAGTGAATCTCACACATTGCAACTGGGCAATTAGGAATCAGTTGTCTTTTAAAATGAACAAAGAAAGAGAAAGGATCGAATCAAGATCCCTTGTAATGTTGAAATATCTCTTAAGGTTAAGCTGACAAGTATGATATTCATTTCTGACATAGCAATATTGGATATTACCAATACCAGCGGGTATTTGGGTACCTACAAGTGAATGCTCTTATGTTATAAAAACACAGAGAAGGCATATATTAACACATTATATGTGATGCTAAAAGAAAAACGAAGACAGAAAAAAAAAATGGATTTAAGAATTGTTTCTTTAAAAACTAAGAGATTATATCTTTGTATAGACTCTGTTTATCATTTTAGAATTTAGAACATATAGTCTAATAATATTTTAAGTGTAAAATTATAAAGGAGAGATTTAAAAATAATTCAAAAGAAAATGAAGACAGGAATTTTAGACTGAGTCTGAAACCTAATTTAAATCAAATTTGTCTTGAAATTTTATAATTCTATTAGAGGAAAGATTAAGAATATGTTTTACAATGCGATGATCCTATTGGTTATTTAAAAAAGAAAAAGCCACTTGGATAGCTATGATAAAATAGAAATTCCTTTACTCTTAACTAAAATATGTGATCAAAGTCAGGATTATTTGTTGACTTCTAGGTTTTTATCTTTTCATCGGGGAAAAATAACATTTTACTTTTAAATCTCAAACTTTTCAGGGCTTAGCTTTTTTTTCCTCCCTCATTCAGAAACAATAGATCTCACATGAGGTTTATGATAACAAGGTTTTAGAAATACGGTTATCACCCTAGAGCAGAACAGACTCTTCTTAGGAGAAAGAGTCTGTTTACTATTATCTTTCATTAATTCCTTCCCCATAGGGTTCTTGTAAAGATTCATTTAAGTGAAATAAAGATTTTATTAAAAAAAAAAAAATCTTTGGGAAATTACAAACCACTTCACAAGTGTAGAATATCGTTATCACAAACAATATGTCAAATATGCTATCTTACAGGGTTTTCTGAGGCTCAGGCTTTGGGACTGGAGGTGTTCCAAGCAGGTACTGCCCTAAAAGATGGCAAAGTGGTGACTAATGGTGGTAGAGTCCTTACAGTAACAGCCATCCAGGAAAATCTCATCTCAGCCCTTAAAGAAGCCAAGAAAGGACTAGCTGCTATAAAGTTTGAGGGAGCCATTTACAGACGGGACATCGGCTATCGTGCCATAGCTTTCCTTCAGCAGCCCAGGTAAATTTCTTACCAAGGTCATTATAACACACTTTCAAAACTGACATGTATACAATGTAGAAAATTCCATCAATCCTATACTAGGCCATTCTATATTCTTTCTCTCCGTGGAACTGATTTTGATTTGCATTTAGCTTGAATCAAAACTAGTTAAAGTATTTAAATGAAAACTTCATGGTAGCCCCTCATATTTGAAAAGTTTAGTAAAATCACAGTGATATTAAGAATTTTTTTTACATTATACAATTTAAATATATACAATCATTTGTCAAAAATTACTCATCAATAAAGTTGGGGTAAAGGACTTTTATTCATTGACTTATCATCTGTTTAAATATTACTGTTATACTTACATCTTTAGTTCCTGGTTTTGTCAAAGAATTCAAAATGAAAATATTAGTCGTCTACTTTTGCAACTTAATTGGTCATATACTGCAAATTTTGACAGTCCTTTGTCACTGCATTTATATCTATTACTGAAATGTATTTTTGTCCCCTTATTGATTCATATATTGACAGGAACAACTATTCCTTTGTAAAATCAATAAACTATTAATTGCAAGTCTGGGTGTTCTGATTCCTTTAGTATATACTACAGTTATTGTTTGTTGAGTTCATCTATGAAAAATAAGTTTTAGGATAAAATTAATTTTTAGCAACTTGAAGTTGTGCTGCTACTGATAGGCAAATTTTTAAAGTTTAAATATTGGCATTTACTTAGAAAAAAACATTAAAATGCTGTGCTAAAATTTTATTTTTTTATTTTAAAATGACTAGACTTCATTGAAATGACCTATTTCAAGGGCCTGCAATCCTAATACTGGTTGAGTTCTTTAAAGATGAAAGTGAGAGGTCGCCATGCTAGCTGCTACCTTAAAAAAGGTTTTTTAAACCAGTAACTTTGTTTTCTATCTGAGCATGACCCTGGACTGCTAACTTTATTGGGGTTAACTGCCAGAGCTCTCAGATCTATTTGGCATCTTGTTTCTAATAAAATTTGCATATTTCTTCATGTATCACTGCATCCCACTAGGCCAAAATTCTCATTTTTTTGTATGGTAAGACTACTGAATTCACAGTGTCTTTCATGAACTTGACCTCTAAATGTACTGCTCCAATGCGTTGGCCCTACATAGAAGGAAATGATGCACTGAATACCATTATCTGTTTTGCTTTTTTCATAGTTTTTTTCAATCTTGTTTCTTACTATCTTCAGTTATAAAGAATCTGTTACATTTCTCTATTGTTGCAATAATTTCGAGCTTTTTTGTAGAGTTCTTACAATCCTAATGTTTACTTTTTTGACTTAGTTTTCTACACTTCTTTCCATAACAAAATTGAACAGAAAAGTTGTGGTAAGATATCAGTATATTTTAACTACCTGTGAGAAATATGGAAAAATTTAGAGAAGTAGTTCTCAATAGTGATGATACAAACAAATTAACTGGGGAAGTTGTTTAAACACATTTCAATTTCCAAGTCCAGCCCCAGACCAGTTATATCAAAATCTATGGAGGCGGCCCAACACATTCAGGGATATGAAAATCACTAGCAATGTATCCTGCTTTAAGTAAAATTTTAAGGTTAAAACAATTTTCCCTGATATTTAGGTGATGTCCTATTTTTTGTTTGTTTGTTTGTATTTAATTCTTTAGGGGCCTGACTTATAAGGAATCTGGGGTAGACATTGCAGCTGGAAATATGCTGGTCAGGAAAATTAAACATTTAGCAAAAGCCACCTCTAGACCAGGTGAGTCAGATCCTATCCTTTGCTAGTTCATTAACTGACAAACGTGAATTGATTTGGGCTTTATAGTTTACAAAGGAAAATGTTCCAAATTAATGTCAGTCATGCCCTATTTTAGCCAAACCCACAGTCTTCTACATTCTTATCTCTATTATTAAGAAAAGCATTTATTTGTTAAATTCAAAAGAATATGTCTGTCTCTTTAATATTTAATTACTTTCATGATCAGTGGTTTAAGCATGTGGTACTCTCTCTTCCATTCTCTGAAAAGGCATCTTTGGAAGAAATATTTTGTATACTCATGTTTATCTGATCTGTTGGTATGCAGAAAATAATTAATTTCCTCTCCAACAGGCTGTGATGTTGATCTTGGAGGTTTTGCTGGTCTTTTTGATTTGAAAGCAGCTGGTTTCAAAGATCCTCTTTTGGCCTGTGGAACAGATGGTGTTGGAACAAAACTGAAGGTAATAAGACACCTTTGTGAATAAAGGCCTTTTGTGAAAGATAAGAGAGAATTTACTGTATATCAAATATATATTTTCCCCCTTTTGACATATAAGCGCTAAAGAGAACCATACGAAATAACCATATGATATGACTAAAATATCTACATGTTTCTAACAATGCAGTATTATTGAGGCTATATCTGGATGGAAGGGTTATTTTAGAGGATAAAAGAGGATACTTTTGGACCAAGTGGCTTATCAGAATTTAGTGTTCTTTTGTCTTGAGGTGTTCATAGCAGCCAGCCAAAAGCCCATATTCGTTAGCCTCCACTAATAAATTGATCTAATTTGGGATTTAATTTCATGTGGACATTTTATGTTTCTCTTCTGTAGATTGCCCAGCAGTGCAATAAACATGATACCATTGGTCAGGATTTGGTTGCAATGTGTGTAAATGATATTCTGGCACAAGGAGCAGAGCCCCTCTTCTTCCTTGATTACTTTGCCTGTGGAAAACTTGACCTCGATACAACTGAAGCAGTTGTTGCTGGAATTGCTAAAGCCTGTGGAAAAGCTGGATGTGCTCTCCTTGGTACTGATTGCATGTCTTTTTTACTGTGTTTTAGCCCTATGTGCAGCTAACAAGAAACTATATCACAAGAAAATAGAGATAACACTACTTGAAGACCCTGGTATCCTCAAACCCCTCAAGGGTTTGTTCCCCAGACTCATAGTCCTATACTGTCAGCCAGGCCTTATCTTTCTTCCCTATCTTTAGCCACCATTTCTTCTCCATCTTTAGCTACAGAAATGATGGCTAAAGATGGAGCCACTTTCTCAGTGGCCTCATGGACAGACAGGGTAGGGTTTATTACCTCCTTACTGCCCCTACAGCAGAAGCAGATGAGTTCTTGGCATTCTAAATCTTTATTTTCCCATAAAAGTGACACTAAAAATGTCACTTTTTAGAAAACGTTGCTTCAATATATAAGAAATTTGAGCAAAATGAATTTGTAGGTTGACCAGGGACCAAAACTACCTCTTTTATATTACTGTTTCTGTGGACAAGTCTGTTCCAGTGGCCCTTTCAGCCATTTTTTAGAACATTTTCTAATTTGGAGTCTACCTACCTAAACTCTTTGTACAAATATTATTGTAAAGTCAACTATAGTGGACTTTTTAGATAAGGCATTTGGAGTTAGGCAGGCTGATTAAATCACTACTGTAAGCCTGTACCATCATCTGGAACACAGTGATTGTGAAGATCAAACATAGGTAAAAGTACAAAAATGATGTAATATTCTGCTGAGTATTCACCCTGTGAAAGTAATGACGTTTGGAGGCTACACTCACCCTTTGTCAAATTTAGTGCTCTCTCCCCTGAAATTATGGTTAAAAGTTCTCTTAGGCAGCTAGTAGAGTACATTTTATTGATGTTTGCACGATATAGCCACATGTTTAATTGTAGCTGGTGTCACTACAGGTTTATAAATATGATTTCTTAGCTCTTGTTCTGTCTTCCTGCCAGGTGGCGAAACAGCAGAAATGCCTGACATGTATACTCCAGGAGAGTATGACCTAGCCGGTTTTGCCGTCGGTGCCATGGAGCGGCATCAGAAACTCCCTCATCTGGAAAGAATCGCCGAAGGGGATGTTGTCATTGGAATAGCTTCATCTGGTCTTCACAGCAATGGGTTTAGCCTCGTGAGGAAAATTGTAGCGAAATCTTCCCTTCAGTACTCCTCTCCAGCACCCGATGGCTGCGGTGACCAGACATTAGGTAAATGCACTCACTTTTTAAACTCTCCCGCTTGAAAATGTCTGAGCAGCTACTTCGTGGGGTTAGTCTCTAGTTACTTAGAGTTAAAGTGGAATAAATTACATTATCCTGTGGTTTTTGTTCTTTGGACATTATTATAGAACTGGTGTGTCTGTATAGGGTCACAGTCATTCTCTGCTTCAGTTTTGTTGTTTTTATATGCTTCAGTTTTATGTTCATAGGCTAAGTTTTTGTCTTTATTTCTCCAATATACAGGAGACTTGCTTCTAACTCCAACCAGAATCTACAGCCATTCACTCTTACCTGTATTACGTTCAGGACACGTCAAGGCCTTTGCCCACATTACTGGTGGAGGATTGCTAGAAAACATCCCCAGAGTCCTCCCTCAGAAATTTGCGGTGGATTTAGGTAAGCTCGCTAAAAGGAAATTTTGCTCAGAAAACCGTTAGGAGAAAAAATACATTAGGGGGCAAAACAATATGGGTAGTGAATGCATATATGATACATGGAAAAGCCTCATCATTGGGGTTTCTTGGGGAAAAAATAGGGCTGACCCTTTTCGACCTCTTTTTGCTTTATTAGCCATGTTTATAAGGCATAAAATCTTTTTGATATAATTGACTTACATAAGATTAAGTGCTGTAATCAGATCCTCTGAGGGTTTTGGTAATCTCAAGCTCTATCAAGATAGAACCAGGAACATGCCAGGAAGGGAAGAGGTAGCTATTAATAGTCCATTGCAGGAGATGAAGAGGATTCAAACCAAGACATAGAAAGGGAAACATATTTGAGAATCATTTTGTGCTTAGAGAAAAAAGAAGTCTCAAGGTTCTAGAGAAGCAGGTGAGTGTATGGTAACATCTGTAACACAGGAGGAAGAGTAGATTTGGAGTAGGAAGTGGGAATACCATTTTTTAAATCTTCAGTGTGCTTATTACATGGAGTCTGTGAACAGAAGTTGAAATCGGGTTGAAAAGTTGAGTGCTCATCTGCACAAAGCAGTAGTTCTAGCCAAGGGAAAGGAAGAGGCCAAAAGGTCATTCCTCAGTGTTCTGTCCACCTTGGTAGGTGGTAGGTTGGCAGAGATAGAATTACCAAAAAAGAACAGTCAGAGCAGGAATTAAAACCATGTAAAAGTATTAACTCCAAGCAACGATTTGTACATATCACTGGTCAGCAGTGTCAAGTGCACCATAGATCTAGGAGGAAGACCAAAAATAGAACACTATATTTTAGAAGTGGGTCAAAAAGCAGCTTGGTAAAGGTAGATAGTACCCACCAGATTATCGTGGGAGTAATGGGTGGCAGAGATAAAGAGACAGCGAATGGAGATTGCTGCTTAAGAAATGTATCAGTAAAAGGAAAAGGGAGATAATAACTCATGTTCATGGCAAAGTGAAGGACGGGCAGGCTTTGCTCTCCCCGTTTTTATGGGGTAAAGAGACAAAGGCAGAGAAACTGTTCCAATAATCATAGCCAACTAATAGACACTGGATTGAGGGAGTAGAAATTGAAATTCACATAAAATTACGTATTTTCCGTGAAGTTAGATGGCCTTAGTGAGATGAGCAGATCTCAAGTGCAGGCTTGAGGAGAGGAATGAAAACCCAGTCAAGGTCAGAAACTAGAATGAGACAGCAAGCATTTCTGAAGGTGAAGTTGAATCTGGTTGTGTAATTTTTCTCCCAAAGTAAGTGCTTATATACCCTTGAAATAAGAACAGAAAAAAATTAATTGGGTTGATTCAGTTGGGCCAGGCAGGTAGAAGAGTCAGTCATGGGGCGAAGTAGCTGTGGATGAGAATCCGAAGAATCAGAAATAGGTTGTTTTAAAAGTGAGGAAACAGGCCAGGTAAGCTGGCATTGTGGTCAAATAGGATTGTAGCCTCTCCTGGGAAGCTGAAGAGACAGGCTGAATGGGAAACCCTTCATTAGCATAATGCTGAGCTGAAGGGTATGTAGGATTAAATTAGTGGTTAAAGACGTTCCTGGGATAGAAATGCTTTCCATAGAGCATAAACAAAACCTTAAGGAAGTATTCATCCTCGTCTTTAAATTGTTAAAAACTGGCACGTTGGTGAATGGGGAATGGTGCAGGGCTAATTTGTGCATTTGCCAGTTTCTGTGGTGTGAATACTGCCATCCTGGCCAGTTTTTAAATGGCTGTATGTAAAGGCCTCTACAAGCTGGCTCTACCACACAACTGGTTAAAAATCAGAAAATCGAGAGTTGATACAGCCATATTCCTAAGAGCCATATGTTTTGAGTTACACAAATGTCTGTATCCCATTAAAAAGGAAATTTAGTCCCTGGTGTCAGCCTCGGATGTTTCTTCTAGGAATCATACTTTGGCAACAGATTTAAAAAAGGAATTCTCTCAGCATTAAAGTTACAACTTGTGTTACTCATGACATACTTGATCATTTGTAGAAACTAGGCTCAGTCTTTATTCTATAAATAAATACTTTGTAAATCTTTTTTCTAAAATGAGATCATAGTTTGGTAATCTGCTACTTATGCTGCCATTTATATATCACTAACATCTTCCTATCCTAATGACATCATTTTTATGAAGAATATTCCATTTTTATGGATATATCACTATTTGGTTTTATGTTGCTGTTGACTTTTGGTTACTGATAGAAAAGTAAACATCATAGTAGCTAAATCTTTTGAGTTCAGCTCTTAAGAAGGGACATTTACCAGCTAGTAGAAATGGAATTAAATCTCATAGGGGAAAAGATTCATAAAAGATTCATGTGGTGCCTCTTAAAAATTATATCAACTCAGTCTTTGGCCATGCCACCCTGAAAAAGCCCAATCTTGTCTGATCTCGGAAGCTAAGCAGGGTCGGGCCTGGTTAGTACTTGGATGGGAGACCACGTAGGAAGACCAGGTGCTGTAAGTGTAAAAAATAAAAAATAAGGGATTGAAAACTAACAAGGCCTTTGCAATCTATGAGATCAACCAACGGTTGTCTCACCTAAAAAAAAAATTATATCCACTCTAGAGCTTTAAAGATCTAATTATCCTGCATATATACCAAATAAATAAGGGGAACGGATAGTCAACTTTATTATGTAACAGAAAGCTAAGTTCACAGTGGTTTCCCTTTCATAGGAGCATCATAAATAAATAATATTTAACTAGAACAGTTTTTGTAAATCAGATCCCATAACTGTAGATTCCAAGGAACTATCCAAATTCTTTTATTATTCAAGAATTGTGTATTTGTATGTCTTCACCTAAAATTTTTTATTAAAGATTTTTGTTGTATTATTTGTAATAATAGAGGATATAGTCTTAAAACAGACCTAAATCTAAATTTTTTCAAATAAACACAGAAAGACATTGATCTTAAACCTTTTGCATAACATGACTTTAATAGTGTATGCATTTCTGTTAAATCTATATGTAAGCCACCTGGTTTTGCATCATACTTAGGGTGCATTTTCGGTCATTGCTAAGACATAGCTAAACATTCACAAAACGATAGTATACCAACCTTTCCTGGAATTCAGCTATTAGTACACCTCATCATTCGGGGCTTTCTAACAATCTAATAGTTAATGCAGCACAAAACCTCGCTCAATTGTGAACACCAGCCAAATGTGTCAACAAAAATGTTCCTATTGTCTAAGGTACAAATGGATCCCCAAAAAACCTTCTAAAAGGACAGTTTATAGTTTCACCTCATATAAAATAGCAGTGTTGGTTGTGGATTCCATAGCTTCGTGTGTGTGCACACCTTTATACTTGCTGCAAGATAATAGGTTAATCAGACAACTCTTGCCTGTTTTCAGATGCCCAGACCTGGAGGATCCCCAGGATCTTCTCGTGGTTACAGCAGGAAGGACAGCTGTCTGAAGAAGAGATGGCCAGAACATTTAACTGTGGGATTGGGGCTGCCCTCGTGGTATCAAAGGACGTGACAAAGCAGATTCTGAAGGATATTCAGCAGCACCAGGAAGAAGCTTGGGTGATTGGCAGGGTGGTGGCATGCCCTGAAGGTAATCGCTCTTTATTTAGTTGCTCTTAGGTATATAATCTTAAATATAAATGTGTCCTGTCTCTCGGGCTCTATGTCCACCTTTTATTTCGGCTATTGCTATGTCACCTGTCTTTTACACAGCCGTAACATGATAACACCCATGCCGGTGACACCACATAGCTCTTCATTTCTGCCTCAGGGCTCTGACATCTCTCTATAGTAGCCACATATGCACAACTACACCCCATAAGACAAGCCCCAACCCTAATGAGGTGAGAGCAAGTGAATAAATACTCACTTCAGGGACAGAAAGGATCAATTCTGAGACACAGTCTGCATGGCCTCTTTGAGGGTCCCAATGGAATCGAGCCCCAGTAGCCCACAGTGGTGACCAGTTTAATAACACACTCTTACATTGGCTGTCCTATATCACTCCTCCCAGATCCTCGCTGTGGTTCCCTGGGATCACATCCCAAGTAATCTCCCCGTGCAAGACCTCGTCTCATTTCTCTTCTGTGGTTCAGCTCAATCACACACTTACCCTTGAGGCCAGACACTCAGAGCACTATCGTGAATGGAAGATTTGGAGGGATGAGGACAGAACACTAGCAGGAAGTAATATATCCATTGTAGGCTTAGATACAGTGATGTGCTATTTCACTTTTAATTGAAGTAAGTGATACATTCACCTTAAGAAAGTCTTTATGAATGAGCAATATTAGGTAATGTAAACGTATTATTTGTTTTAGTCGTTACATGTTTTAATTTAAGAATAAAATACAGTATTACAAAGTTTTCATAAAATACTTCATTATTACTGTTAATTCATAGTTTTTTATTTACTGGGTATGTTTGAAATGCAGGTTCTCCTCGTGTGAAAGTCAGGCACCTAATCGAAGCCATGCAGATAAATGGATCAGTATTGGAGAATGGCACCCTGAAAAGCCATTTCACTGCCCAACCAAAAAAGGCAAGAGTGGCTGTCTTAATATCTGGAACAGGTGAGATGTGGCTTCCTCTTTACTATATAGCACTGTAGAAATGCTCTTCCTTCCTCCAAACCCCATCCCCTCCTCTGTCTCCACCAAAATAGAAAAGCTCCTCCAGATTGTCAGAACGCTAAGCAGAGTAAGGAAGGGGGATCACTGAAGAGTGTTATCTTTTCTGCATCCTCAGTCTTTCTGCCTTTTTCAGGCATTTGAGACAGTTCAAGTGCATGTCAGATTATTTCTTTAAGGTACATTCCCGGAATTGTAATTGCTTTACAAGTCCATTTTAAGATTTCAGTATACTTTAGGCCCAGGTTGATGGTAAAACAAAGAAACTATTGTAAAGACCGTAATAGTTTATTCTTCTTTAGAAGATGTGTTTTTCTTGCTTAATTAAGCAGTGTATCCCTCATCAATCAGTTTTAAAATCATGTTATACTATTCACATTGCTGTGCTAAATCATAAGATACTTTTTTAAAAAATAGATATTATATTGCAAAAGCAATTACATATCCTAAAACCAGGAATGCCTATGTTTTCATAAGCTATTAATCCATTATCCCAAGAAAGGCAGTTTAAAGTGCCTTTCAAAAGCCTCACATTTTGCCAATCTTTTCTAAAACATCCAGAAATTTTGACCATTCCCTATTCACAGTGGCACATATCTTTTTTTAAGAAAGTGAGCTTACTTGCATTTTTCTTTTTTCAGGATCCAACCTCCAAGCTCTGATAGACAGCACTCGGGAGCCGAGCAGCTGTGCACACATTGTCGTCGTCGTCTCCAACAAAGCGGCGGTGGCTGGCTTAGATAAAGCAGCGAGAGCTGGAATTCCTACCAGAGTCAGTTACTTTGAGAAGCATCTCTCCTTCAGGCTGTATTAAATTCATAATCCGCCCCCACCCCACCCCCACCCCCGACCTGGGTGTGTAGGGCACTTGTTCTTTGGATTTCTGTATTTAGGGTGGGTGCTAGACTTGCCTTTCTGCTTCATCCTGTCTGTTCCTTTACCCTTTATATCGGTATGTTTTCAAAAGGAAGTGAAGTATGTTCTGTGTAAAAGTTGAGTTTTAAATTTTTTTTGATAATTCATTGAAAAAGTTGATGTTTCTCTTTTTCTATTACAGGTAATTAATCATAACTTATATAAAAGTCGTGTAGAATTTGACACTGCAATTGACCAAGTCCTTGAAGAGTTCTCCACAGACATAGTCTGTCTCGCAGGATTCATGAGAATTTTATCCGGCCCCTTTGTCAGAAAATGGAATGGTAAGCAAAAATTGTTTGATACCACATTGAGAAAGAGACTGAAAATGGGCTACAGGGTGGTTAACTGGCCAGACAATCCCAGTCATGAAATAGTTACATGACATTTTGTACTATGGCACAGGCCATAATTTAATTTCCTTTGCTTTAGCCCAAAGGATGGCCCACTGAAGACTTACTATCCTGCTCTCTTTATCAGTTTTCTTTGGCCTGCTGCAATTAGTCACTTTTTCTAATGTAGCTTAGGTTTGCTTCACATTACTACATAGATAGTAATTCATCTTCTGAGTAAATACTTGAAAGAGACTTTTCTACTTGTTGAGAAGCAAGAGAAAATGATTCCCTATTTCCCAGAATGAAGAGTCATCCTCTCCTGAGGAAGTGCAGGCCATTGCCAGAAGATGGCAAGGATGGCGTTGATTGCAGAAAAGAAAACGTCTCATGTTGTTTGTTGCCTTCTTCCACAAAAGTGTTGGCTGCGTCTTAGTTTTCTTGTGCGCACATTTGGGCAATAAATGCATTTTCTCTCCGAAGAGTTTTCCTAAGAGAATATAGATAGGGTGCTTGCATAATATAAAACAGACAATGCCTTTGGTGACATGGGGCACACAGTTAACTAATCCAGCAACCATTTGGTTGGTAAAAGTCAAGCACTTAGACACTAGTGAGAACCTTCTGTGTCTGTCTAATAGTCTGTGCTGGCAACAAGCTGAATGTTCTTCAGGAGCTCTGTATCCAGATTAGATACCCTCTCCCCACCCCCATCCAACTTTTGGTTACTGCAGGCTCCTACGCAGAGCCCTTGGTGTGTCTGCAGCTGTGCAAGGCAGGAACTTGCTACCCCCAGGAACTCCTTGGATGAAAACCTGTATTTCCCTTTACCTCATTTCTGCCTTTGACGAATAAAAACACCCATCCCAGAGAAATCCTACTCCTGTTGACTTCTGTTTCCTTTAAGAGAATACATAGGACATTTTAATTCTGACCACTATGCTTTTAATTTTCAGGGAAAATGCTCAACATCCACCCTTCCTTGCTCCCTTCTTTTAAGGGTTCAAATGCCCACGAGCAAGCCCTGGGTGCCGGTGTCAAAGTAACTGGGTGCACGGTGCACTTTGTAGCTGTGAGTATGTCTCTTTCTACCAAAATATTATTAGTGTGTAAAAGTAAATTGTACTGGCTAGAAAGTAATGTTCAAAACTTTGCTTCCTTTTTCAGGAAGAAGTAGATGCTGGACAAATTATTTTGCAAGAAGCTGTTCCTGTGAAGAGGGGTGACACTGTTGCAACTCTGTCTGAAAGAGTGAAATCAGCAGAGCATAAAATATTTCCCGCAGCCCTCCAGCTGGTGGCCAGTGGAACTGTGTGGCTTGGAGAAAATGGCAAACTCTGTTGGGTTAAGGAGAAATGAAGCTGCCTAATTCAGGAATGGAGCCAGTTTTGAAAGAAGTCTAGCTGTTTACATGGTGGCTTTTTTATCATAGACTCGTCCCAAAATAATGGCTGAAAAAGAGGACCTCACCCTTATTTCTTTGGCTGTTTTTTACATGAACAAAAATTCATTCCAAGCAAGACTGGTGCAGCATATCTAAGATATATATCTGCTTCATTGGTCTTCCAGGTTTTACCTGTTTACGACCTTGTTCAGAATCAAGCTAGTCATTCAGAACACCTTTCATTTTCAGCCAGATACTAAAATTCTTAGTCTTTCTTTTTCTGACCAATATTTTTTTTTAGTTATATGTTTTCTAATCTTTGAAGAGTTAACCAACAAGTCTAATAATAAATTAATCTCTCTCTGTTGTTTTGAAGTGAGACTTCTCTTATTATCCTGATCATAATTTAGTGTCATAAAATTTCTGGGTAGCTCCCATTTCTGAGGGGTTGTATCTTTTCCTTTAAAATATCATTAAACATCCCTCTAATAATTGACAGTTTTTGTAATACCAAGATTTTAGCTGCATAGTTACTCTATGGATTATGTACATCCATACTTTTATGAATCAGTGGAGGGCTAAAGGGAGAGTTTTGGTGGCCTCTAGATTCAAACATAAGACTTGAAGCAGGTTACTCATCTACTCTGTCTCCCCATCTGCTAAAGTAGGCAAATGTCTACCACATGATTGTTTTGATAATTAAATTTAGTGCATGTAAAATGCTTAGGACAAGTAGGTGCTCAGAGGTTGGTGTTTATTTCAAAATTCCAGTTATAAAAGCTATTGTAAATCATTATCTTTTCAACAGGTACATCGTAAGCATAAACTTGAGAATGGTGATAAATGGAATATTGGAAGTCTGGTAGGTACTGTAAGGGCAAGTGGAGGGCAGTCTACCCAGACTAGTGAAGAGTATAATGGCATTGCATGTATTTCCCATTCTAGCCAATCTTTTCCAATCTGGATGTGCAATTCTGGAACTGGGAGGTCCAGGTTGACAGCACATGTGCATAGCTCCAACCTTGGACACCTTGAGTATCACATTTCTACTAGAGTAGCTACTCAGCCAGAAGCAGCCAGCCATCCTTAGACTGCCAAGCAGCCTTCCAGGTGGTGTGGCCTAAGAGCTCTGCCTGGCCTGCAGGGTGATGCCTTATGAGAAGGGTACCTGGAGGCCCTGTTCAGATCATCCACTGGATTTTAAACTCAGCAACAAAGGACTCTTACAGCAGTCATATATGGAAGGTAGTAAACGCTAGCCATAAGACAGGAGTAGAGGATCAAGAGAGGCATCCTTTGCCAACAGACCCTAATCACTGCCTCTGGTACTGGTAGGTTTCCTAAGCCTGGGCAGCTGGCTCATGACATTATTTTTCCTCACATTGTCTGTAGTCAGCAACTGCCATCAAGTAAATGAGAAATTCAGGTGCATCATTTCACATAGGTTTTGCTATAAAAACAATTGACTCTGGTTCTGGAAAGTTCACTCAGTGTTGTTAAGCACCTATTATATTTGTCCTATGAGGTTTATAGAAAGTTTGAAGACATAAAGGAAAATGTTATTAGCTGATAAAAATCATATCCTATAAAAGTAGAGGCTTCTACCAAGATGTAAATCAGAAAAACCAATGTAAGCTTATAACTTTAGAAATAAAACTTTCCAGCCCTTTGATACGAATCTCCACTAAAAGGAACTTGGACTCTATGTAAAACAGCTGATTCCATATCTTGGGATAGGAAGAATGAAAATGTCTGAAATATGTGGTTGCCAGAAACCAAAAAAAAATGAAAATAGGGATGATGTTGAAAGAACAAGAGTCAGCTTAAAGGGTGTGCTACTAGTTTGTGAATAGTTGAATATTATTTGGACATGTTGAGGGTGGGCAACCATTAGTTTATAATGATACTCAAAGAGAAAAGGTCATTTAAGTTATAAAAAAAGTGAAAACAAGATGTTAATATTTTATTAATGTAATAAATGTGGACGTTTTTATTATACCTGTCTATTTGTATGAGCAGGAAAAAAACATTAGCCCCTTGATCACACATGTTCAGAGAGAAAGATTTGGAGGTGGAGGTCTAACTTAGCCCTGTTGGTTACACACAAAGGATTCAAGAGTGAGTTCCAAAATGATAAGCCAGATGTTCTAGAGGAATGTTAAAATTTCTGAGATTTTAGTCTTAAGCGTTCCTTCTCAATTTTTTTACTATTTTTAACTGCTGTATAAACTTAAATAACTCAAGTAAATGTAGTATTTAATAAAGTTTAATAACTGGTATAGATAGCCCCTCATTACTTTTTTTCACCAGAATTTTCTTGGTTATTCTCCCCTGTGCTAATCTGCCAGAAACAACCAGAATTGTGCCCCAGGGTGAGACTGGCAAGGACACTGCTGCCTTGGCCAAGTCAGGCTCCACTGGCCCCGCTTCCAATGAGCGCTCTGCTCCAGAGTGAACCAAAGTTCACTCTCACTGTCTGTGACTCTAGGTCACTCATCTAGGCTTCAAATCTCAGGCAAGATTATTTGATTGGCCAAGTTTAAGTCACCCACCATTCTCTCACAGCCAGCGGTCAAGGAGAATCCTTTGGGCTGTCAGAGTGACCCCTTCAACAGTGGTGGACGCCCCAAACAGCAAGAGGATTCCCACACTTAGCAGCCCCCAGAGCACAAAGGTCCAACTCCATAGCTGAAGTGACAAATGCAACTGCAAGCAGTTCAGGAAGATTAATAAAATCCCAGTGTTTTTTTTTTAAGTTCATGTTATGCTGACAGTTCCTCTTGGCTTATCTCCCTGAGCTTTTTACCAATTATCCAATACATAAATTTTGCCACTCCACTACCATCTTTTTAAAAGACAATCTCTGATAGTCATTCTTTCTCAAACCACGTAAATCTTGTATTTACCACAACCAAAGGCCATCTTCCTTTGCCTGGAGCCAATTGCAAATATTTAAAAATTCATAAGTAGAAATAATCCAAATGTCCATCAGTAATGAATTGATAAAATATGGTCTAGTCACAAAAAGGAGTGAAGTTCTGACACGCTACAACATGAACCTTGAGACGTTATGCTAAGTGAAAGAATTCAGTTTCATATGACCACATAGTTATGATTCCATTTATATGGAATGTCCAGAATAGGCATATCCGTACCAACAGAGAGATTAGTAGTCGCCTCGAGCTGTGGGGATAAATGTGTTTGGGAGTGATGACTAAAGGGTGCAGAGTTTCTTTTGGGGTAATGAGAATGTTCTAAAATTGATTGCAGTGATAGTTGCATCACCCATGAACATATCTAAAGCCATCGAATTGAATTGTATACTTTAAACGGGTGACTTATGTGGCATGTGAATTATATCTCAGTAAAACTGTTCCCCCAAAGAGATACACAACTCCTCTGTCACTAAAAATTTCAGTTTTTGAACTGCATCAAAATTACATTTTCTAACTTCTCATAAAATACAGTAAACTTATACTGCATATTCAGAATATGAAGTCACTTAAATAAATACAGATAGGACTTCCATGCTTTGTGACAGAAATTATATTAAAGGCTGCCTAGCTGAATAGCAATCCTAATCCTCAAATCCTCCATCTGCTAACCTGGTAATTCTCCTGGGTAAGCTTATTAAAAATGCTAACTCCTGAGCACCACCTGCACTCTGAGCATTGCAATAAAGGCATAGAGACTTTGATATTCTGAATTTATTTCGTTTTACAAAAAAAAAGAAAAAGGTTCGAGAACTGAAATATTTGTGAACATGGAAAGTCAAACTGCATTTAAAATTTTTCTGTACCACTTAACTCCAGAAATTTACATGAAAAGTTTTGTTATAGCACTGTCATTCGATCCTTGCTGCTTTAATTATATGAAAACAAAACAAAACAAAAGATCTATCATAAAAAAATGACTTTAAATATTCAGCTGACAAATCTATTAGGTCCTCCACTTTTGTTTAAAGCCAAGTATCGGAAACCCTCCAATTTTGGAAAGGATTTCTCTTTCTCAGCATCCACAACAAATCAACCTTCTCAGTTGTGCCTTTGGTGCAATTGAGGATGTTTAAAGAACCCTAGTATGCTACTGGATAAGTGAAAGGTATGCCTTTCTTTTGCAAACGAGGGAAGGCTGATGTTCAGAGGGGAGGTGGGAACACACTTAGGGATTCGTGTACTGAAGACCTTGATAATACTCCTGGCAGTCAGTAGCTTAGACACTGGAACTGAACGGGTTGCCGAGTATAGATGAAAGCAATTAGAGTGAACAGACTCAGAGCACTGCACCACTGGACGACTTAGTCACCAAGTGAGAGAGAAGGAGCCAGTGAAGAAGCAGCCTTAGAAAGAAGGGGCAGTGAGTATGGGGCGGGCGGGGTGGGGAGCAGGAGAAAGATATGCCGCTGAAGCTGGGAGAAAGGGGTTTCAAGGAGCAAGGAGTGAGTTTCCCATTCTTTTCTCTTAGAAACCAAGTAGAGCAAGGAGAGATAAGTCTTAATCTTTGCATGTGGAGGCTCTGGGACCCCAAGCATGCCCCACCAAAATGCAAACATCCAAGATGGTGTGATGGCCCTGCAGGAGAATGAGGAGGCAGCAGCCCCAAAGCTGGATCTGCAAGACAAGATGTAAAAAATAAATGGAACCACTTTAAAATGGAATCAGAGCTGCCATCCCAGAAAAACCACCTTGCACATCTTATGTCTCAGACCTTTGGAATGTTAGAACAGGGCAAAGTAAACTTTGGACTGGGCTTAAAGCAACATTGTGTCTCAAACTGTTTGCAAGGACAAGAAAGCAGATATTCTGACTAGCTGGACTGAAAATTAAAAACATTGTTAAGAATTAGTGTCACTATGTTAGCTTATCTGCACCAATATCTGTGGATGTAACTGCTCCCCTTCACTTTCTCATAAATACCCCTTGCCTTTGTCTACTTATCAGAACACTATTTGGGTTTTTACTTCAATCAGCACTTCCCAAATAGCTATTATTTTTTATTTCAAATAAATGCTGTTGCTTCTCACTTTGAAAGATCTTTTATTTTTACATTACAAACAGCATGTCCAGCAAGAGGGAACTGAAGAGGCTAATGCTTCTACTTGCTTTCAGAGTTTTCCACCTGGGAAGAAACAGTTTGGATAATACAAATTCCTGGAGTCCACTGAGGAACCGGTGAGGCTCAGAGACCTGCTGTATTAGTTTGCTAGGGCTATTGTAACAGACCAGATGGCTTAAACAACATAGTCCACAGCAGGGGCCCTGAACCTCAGCATTACTGACACTCTGGGCCAGATGATTCTGTCGTGGGGTCTGTCCTGTGCCAGTGCATTGTAGGATGTTGAGCAGCATTCCTGTTCTCTACTCACTCGATGCCAGTAACCATTCTCAATTCTAACAATCAAAAATGTCTCCACCATTTTACATCCTCACAACAATGCACAAAAGTTCCCATTTCTCTACGACTTAGCCACCACTTGTTATTTTCTGTTGTGGTTGTTTTTTAAATAGTAACCATCCTAATGGATGTGATGTGATATCTTATTGCAGTTTTGATGTGCATTTTCCTAATGATTTAATGATGTTGAACATCTTTTCTTATGCTTGTTGGCCATTTATATATCTTCCTTGGAGAAATGTCTATTAAATTCCTTTGCCCATTTTTAATCCACTGATCTTTTTACTGTCTCTATAGTTTTTTCTTTTCCAGAACGTCGTAAAGTTGGAATTATACAACATGTAGCTTTTTTAAATTGGCTTCTTTCACTCTGCAATATGCACTTAAGTTTTCTCCATTCTTTTCACAGCTTGTTAACTCGATTACTTTTTATCACTGAATAATATTCCATCGTATGATGTACCACAGTTTATCTATTCACCTATTGAAAGACATCTTGATTGCTCCCAATTTTTGGCAATTATAAATTTAAGAAATTAAAAATGACTTACAGAAAAATTGCAAGAATACAAAAACCTTCCAAATAACCTTCATCTAGATTTCCTAATTAACATCTCCCTCCAGTTTGCTGTTTACTCTCTCTTGCTCCCTTGCTCTGTACATGCACTCATTTCTAAATCATAAGAGAGTAATATCCAG
This sequence comes from Pteropus vampyrus, assembly GCF_000151845.1. Taxonomy (NCBI): domain Eukaryota; kingdom Metazoa; phylum Chordata; class Mammalia; order Chiroptera; family Pteropodidae; genus Pteropus; species Pteropus vampyrus. Next base: position 3,426,714 of record NW_011888895.1, read on the forward strand.
ACATCATATCATTTTATCCATAAATATTTCAGTGTGTATTTCCTTAAGAACTAAGACAGAACCAAATGCCCACTGTGGATATTGCCCAGAGTAGATAATTAAGCCTCAGCTGTCAAGGAAAGAAATAACGTGGTTCTTTAATTTCATTTAATACAAGAAATGTTATTTACTTAATCGAGAAGAGCCCCTTCAAAAAGGAGCTTAGGTAACAAACTGGATGTATGTACTCATTTACTGTGTTCTCCTTTTGAGAATGGCATGGGCCAAATGATCCAGTATCAACCTCGCCCAAAGCTTGAGTTGTCTCTGGACAAACCCTAAGGTCAAAAGGTCATCAAGGGATATCCCTAGGTGGTGGGCATTTTAAACAGAAGCACCCTAACATCTCATTACAAAGCTGCCTTTGGAGTTGGATTTGCCTTAAAATCAATTCTCTCTGTAAAGCATTTTAGATGGTTCTCTACCAAATAGTGGTACGTGACAGTTTTAATGTATTTTGAGTTTTGTTGCTGAATTTTTTTGACAATTAAAGAGCAGTGACAGGAAGGAGGCAAACTCTCCTTGTTCTGGCCTTTTTAACGTATCAAAACATTTTGATTGACTATAATTAATGATACTGTATTGTGTCCTTGAAATTTGCTAAGAGAGTAGATTGCATCTTCACCCTCCTCCCCCAAAAAAAGAAAGAAAAAAAAAGAAAAAAGATAAACAGTAACTACATGAGGTGCAGGATATGTCAATTAGTTTGTGGTGATTACTTCACAATGTATACGTATATCAAACTATCAAGTTGTACACCTTAAATATATACAATTCTTATTTGTCAATTATACCTCAATAAAGCTGGAAACAAATTTTGAAGCATGAGAAAAGCATAGTGCGGTTGTGCAGTGATTTCAATAAACATGCTGAGTAAATGTAATATGGGCTGGAAACAATTCAAATCTTGACTCCCAGGCAGCTGATACACATTTGTTTTCTCGACTAGTGGCCTGCAATTAGAGGGAGGTATATACATTATTCATAATTTCAAGGAACAGAAAGTGCTGTACATTAGCACCAGTCAAATGCAGATAATTCAGGCTCGTGACAATAAACCATCAATTAATTCAATGCCAAAAATGAAAATTAGATATCCTGGGTAAGGGAAGGCAGTTTACCATTAGCAAAGATCCACAAATTCTGTATGTGGCCCTTACTGACCGTCTTAGAATAATTCAATAACTGGGTAATCTGCCTGGGAAGAGGGAAAAGGAAAAAATACCCAAATGAATGTGAATCTTCTCTTTTCTATGAAACCTTTCCCTTAGCATTTAGTGCTGTACTCTGTAAATCTACCCACTTCTTTATTTTAAAGCTGACGCTCTCTGCATCAAACTCTTCCTTGATCAAATGGAGTAAAATATTGATTCAGATGTCACTCAGAGAGGAAAGCATTTTCATGGTTGTTCTAAAAATTGTGGATCCAGAAGATACCATTTGCAAATGTCACTGGACAATATTCAGTTTTAGGATCCAGACTGAATCATAAATCAATCTTCAAGGAAGTGTGATTTTTGGTTACTATGGCAACTTATTGGGGAAAAAAATGAACTTCTTTGCAGTCATCACAGAACCGGCAAACAAAAAGGAAAAAAAAACCCTCACTTGCTTTAGTCAAAGTGTGAAATTACATCTGAGAGTACAAAGAAAAAAGAGGTTGCTTTTGCAGTAACACACTCCTTGTGGTAGTCAGTAAATATTTGATATAATTATAAAGTCGAGAAGTTTGCGTTTTCGTAACTTTTAAAAATATCATCTATTTTCCACCCACTCAGTAACATAATTAGTAAAGGTTTTGGTGCCCTGACTAAATTCTTACCAACTGTCTACTTTCCTCCTGTTTATGGGAAAATTTGTTTCAAATGCTCAACTATATTGTGAGAGACTCATGAAAAAGATGCTCTAAACTAGGAAATACCACATATATCCAATTCAACGTACTTTCACTTAAAACCAGTCCTTATGTGTAAGATTATACTACATCTCAGCTGATAAACTTGAGGTAATAATTAGACTTTGTGGAAAACAACGGACCGAGGTTCACATGTGATTTTAATAATGACATAACCTAAATACGGTTAAGAATGTTATACTAAAAACAGAACACATTTTTGCCTTAAAACCACATTTTTGAGTCGAGTTTAATTAAGCAAGGTAATACAACCATATTAAAAATGCTAGTCAACCTGTGCTTATTCCGACTCTAAATCTGATATTTTAACATCTTATTACAATCACTAGGACTGCTGACTGAAGAATATGTAGCCACCTTTTTTAAAAAGAAAAGAACTATTATTACAACATGGTAGACTCTTTCTGCCTATAACTACACTGAACAAGAATGCTTTGGTTTATCATTCGACCTGCTGACTTAAAAGTCTATGTATTGCTCTGAAGGACATCATTAGCACAATTGGTGAAACTGGAACACAAAACTGTAACATTAAATAATATTGTATCGATGTTAAATCTGCTGATTTTGGTAACTGCTATGGCGACAGAAGAGAATGTCCTTGTTCTGATGAAATACTGAAGTACTTTGGGGTAAAGAGATGTGATACATGCAATTACTTTTAAATGATTCAGAAAAAAAAAAGTACCTATACAGAGAGAGAATGGTAAAGCAATGTGGCAACTCTGATAGCTAGATCAATAGCAGGAATGGCCCATCTCTACATTTCTTATACATTAGAAACATAATCCAATCAGGTAGCTAGTGTACGCTTTGCAGCTGAAAGTGTTTTTTATGGATACCTTGGCTGACTCCAATTTACCTTCTACACATACAGAATCATACTATAAAACAGGTCCTCTAAAAAGAGAAACAGACTTACAGTTCTAGTCCTAGATTTGCCATTTACCAACTTAACCAAGTCATTTAACTACTTGGAACTGAAGTATAATTATTAATAAGATATAAACATCACGTTAAAATTTTGATGTGATGAAACTTTTGTAAAATGAAAAGTGCTATACAACTATGAGTGGTTTTAAAACTGTATTGATGCTTTTATGCTGTGTTTAACACTTGTAGAAACACTATTTTCTTTCACACAGTTCTTTTATGTTCATTGTTTGCTTATAAGGAAATCCCTCTGCATTAGAATTTAAACCTCTGTGCACCAACAGAGAAGGTAATAAATTATTATACTGTCTATATCTCAGAAGCTTAGAACAGCTAGTTCCTATTTCTGGCTCTCTTTAGATCTAGTCATAATAAAAATTTTACTCAGAGTGCCAGGCACTGTGCCAATGGTTTTACATACATTGTGCAATTCTCACAAAAACTCAGTAAATATGATGCAATTATTTCATCATATGTAAAATAGGAAAAACAACAGCATTGACCTTAAAGGGCTGTTGTAATGATTAAGAGACTATACATAAAGCACTTAGTACAGTGCCTGGCAGAAGTGCTAAATACACGTTTACCATTTATTAGTACTCTCATAAACAGACACAGGGAAAAAGCACATGGAAGAAATAAGATTTTAAACCCAGGTATGATGCCCCAAGTTTCTCTTTCGTATTTTTAATTACCTCCCCGTCGTATATTCCCATTACGGTGACTGAACTTAAAGCCAGCAGACGCCTATTTTGATTTTGTCCTCGACTGTCCTCGCCCTCTACCAACGCCTGGCTAAGCGAGCCTCTCACTAAATGCCTGCTAAATTCATGAAAGGCTAGGTTTCTAGTCTGGGTTAGGCCATCCTGGGTTAGGTCGACCTTTCACGTCTCTGCGCTGGTGTCCCGGTCTGCAGACCCGGAAAAGGCCGTTCAGGTCCTGTTCTGGGAAACGTACTCTCTGCCCCTCCCAAGAATTAGTTACTGAGGGCCATCACTTTCCAAACCCCTAAGACTTCAAAGGCCCCAACCTCCACTGACAGCACTCCGCAACAGCACCGACACGCCTCTGTTCCGGTGCTGCTCGCACCCCGCCTCCTTCGCGGGAGGCGCCCGCGCATGAGCGCGGCGGAGCCCAAAGCGCGCCGCACTTCCGGGAGGGTGAACTACATTTCCCACAATCCCAATCGACCGGACCACCTCCCGCTAGAGGTGGGGACGGAGACGGAGCGGATCGCCCTGGGCAAAACGGGTCCTCCCAGAATATGCTGCCTGTGTCCTCTTGGGTTGAGTTCGTTTTAAGAGACATTCTTGGATCCAATAGTAAGGTAGGATATGTCCCAAGTAGGTATGATTCTGCCCTCCGCCGCTTCCTCAAGTCCCCTCAGGATAAAACGACAGATGGTCTAGTCCAGTGAGGACACTCGCCCCCTGCCGCCCAGAGTCGCCGGGCGAGTGAAGGACAGACCGCGCACGCATGCGCAGAGGCGCAGCATGGGGGCGGAAGCCGGCGGGCCCCTTACCCACGTCTGTGGTGAGTAGGGGGCGGGGTGGGGCGTGTCCCTTATCGGGACTGACCGCTCCCCCACAACGACCACAGCGCAACCACCACCATCCCAAGCGACTCCAAAAGCCATTTACCTTAATTGTCCAGAAAATTGGGGTCCTCAGTTTTAGGGTTTATACATCAAAATCACAGTTAAACCACTTGCATCATTTCATTGCCATTATCTACGTACAAGTCTTTCTTCTATATTATACCATGCATTTTCAAAATTACAGCTAACATGTTGGGACCACCTTGGTTTTCTGGCGTATCATGAATAGCTCCTTTCTAACAAGTCTTTCGGATGCTTGATTTTATTCAATTTAGTGTCAGACTAGGTACACACTTTGTCGTGTCCTGTTTCATGTGTGTAAATCTCATGAGACGACTCCTTGAGACAATAAAGACAGTAATAACACTAAGAAATAGTGGTGCTGATGAAATTGACAATCTGCTGTGGATACAGACAATTAAACTTCTTGTGCTCTGACCATTTTGCTTACAACTCGCTACGTGACTTGGTTACTTTGCTTAACAGTCTAGGCCTACATTTTCTCATAAAATGAGAAGATTGGATTAGATGGTCACTAAGAACTTGCCTGCTCTAAAATTCTGTGGTTAGTGATTAGAATCCAAATTATATCACAGTATGTTAATGCTAATATCATCAACTTCCATTTCTCTGCCCACATAAGTGAAATATAGCTTTATGAATTTTGGCAGCAGCCTTAGAAAGTACTGCCCCATACTGTATTTATAATTCCTTATTGCTGAAAGTATGAAATTAGCAGATAATACAACTTTCTTCACCTTATATTTGTTGTCGTTTTATAGATCATTGCTAGGAAGAACTCTGGATACAATAATGAACGCAATGTATGTGATGATGGCTCAGATCTTAAGATCTCATCTGATAAATGCTGCAGTGATTCCTAATCGAATGAAAATGCTTCCTTATCTTGGTGTAATTAGACATAGGATGATGTCAACTCATAAATCCAAAAAGGAGATGAGAGAATATTATAGACTGCTGAATCTAGATGAAGGATGCTCTGCAGATGATGTCAGGGAATCTTTTCGTAAGCTTGCCAAGCAATACCATCCAGACACTGGCTCTACTACAGCTGATTCTGCAACATTTATAAAGATCGAAGAAGCTTATAGGAAGGTGCTTTCCCATGTGATAGAACAAACAAATGCCAGGCAGAATAAAGTTGAAGAAGAAGAAGAAGAAAAATTCAAATATAAAACACCCCAACATCGGCATTATTTAAGTTTTGAAGGTATTGGTTTTGGAACTCCAAGTCAACGAGAGAAGCAATACAGGCAATTTAGAGCGGACCGTGCAACTGAGCAAGTGATGGAATATCAAAAGCAGAAACTACAAAGCCAGTATTTCATTGATAGTTTAGCTGTTAAAGATGTAAGACATAGTAAAGAACAAAAGATAACTCAAGCAATAGAGCGTTTAGTGGAGGATCTCATTCAAGAATCAATGGCAAAAGGAGATTTTGACAATCTCAGTGGGAAAGGAAAACCTCTAAAAAAATTTTCTGGCTGTTCATATATTGATCCCATGACCCACAACCTGAACAGAATATTGATAGATAATGGATACCAACCAGAGTGGATCCTAATGCAAAAGGAAATAAAGGATACTATTGATCAACTCAGAGAGGCAATTTTAGTGTCAAGGAAAAAACTTGGGAATCCAATGACACCAACTGAACAGAAACAGTGGAACCAAGTTTGTGAGCAGTTTCAAGAAAACATCAGAAAACTAAACAAGCGAATTAATGATTTTAATTTAATTGTTCCCCTCCTAACCAGGCAAAAAGTCCATTTTGATGCACAGAAGGAAATTGCCAAAGCCCAGGAAATATATGAGACCCTTATAAAAACAAAAGAAGTCACAGATCAAAATCCAAGTAACATTGATCAGGGAGAAGGGAAGAAAACACCTGGAGTCAAGAGAAGTTTTTTCAACTGGATGAATACATGGAAATTTATTAAAATATAACCATTTCATGTTCACGGTACTGCCCCAAATCATTTTCAGTTGTCTTGACATCACACATAGAGGCTGAGATTTATGGGTATAACACAGGAGTTTGAGAACCTTTTCACAGCTGGGTACTTTTCACAAAACTAACCACATCTCCAGTGATGTGTAAGTGAGAAAGCTGTAAGAAACTACATCAGGGATGTGTTCAGCCAGCTTTGCTCTGGGAATATAGCAAGAAAAGAAGAGAACTTACTTGTAAGAAAACAATTTAATCTATTTCAGAGTTTAACTCAGTCAGCAGGTAAAATGAGTTAGGACAGGGACTCAGACTGGGGATCATAAAAGAATATTCCAAAAGTGCAGTTTTAAGCTCTAATTTAAAAAGTCGCTTTTTGCCATCTTTAAACACAGGTACTTAGCAACAACAACAAAAATTAAAAACGTATTCTCAAAAGTCACAAAATTACAGAAGGTAGGCAAGTGAACCTCCAAATGATGTATGTTTTCTGCAAGTTTGCTTCATCTGTAAACCTTAGATTTTATTAAAGCTCAAAACTGTTCTAAGACTTTGGGACACTCTATATGGGTGGAAATGTTAGGATCAGGAAATTAGCCTAATAGAGTTACTGAACACACATACTCTCTCTCTCTTTCTCTCTCTCGGCCTTCTCTGTGGGTACTGAATTAAAAAAGAAAAAAATGCCAAATATCTGGATTGTACCTTTTCCTGCCTAACTTCATGATGCATTGGCTGCAGAAATCAATCAGCCAAACTAGTTGATTTTAGCTATTGTAGAAATAGACTCTAATTTCCACTTTTAAAGAGTTGTGACTGAATTTTCTGACCTTTCAGAGGTGGAAAAAAAATTCCTTGGGCTCGATGGAAACTTAAGATTTCACTTCTGGCTTCATCTCTAATCAGCAATTGAAATGTTCAGTCTCTTTGTCTCATGTGGGACTCCCAGAGGTTTTTTCAGCCATGTGAAATCTCACTTTACTGTCTTAGGAATCCTTTAATAAAGACAAGATGTCATTTTGCAGCTTTGGCAAATGACAAGATTGACAATTATGAGATTGTTGTGTCCCATTCACTTTCAGAAAATCTGACATTTTTTAGTTCATGTAATTGCTTTAGACAGAGAATTGGACAACTAGAAGGATATGGAGAGTGGTCAAAAGGAGCAGGTGCGTTTCCTTATTTAATTCAGGGTACCATATTATGGATGCAGTTCAGAAGCATGGCACTTGCCACTCTGGTTTTGTAGAAACAGTTATTTTGTAACGTATGCGATAATTAAAACAAAACTACATATTCAAAAGGAAAATTCAGGGCTTTTTGCTTAGATGATTGGGCATTAATTGGTATAATATATGAGTATTTTGTTGAATGAGTTATCATTTGGTCTCTATAATGATAGTATTACTCTAAACAAAATTGTGAACGGTATGAATATAGCTTTATAGTAAGAGCTGAGTTCTAAAATATTTTAGAAGGCAATGATTCTGTGAATCTTATTAAAAATGGGAATTAGATGTATGGTACCTAATGCATTGCAGCAACATATATAAAGGAAACTATTTTCAATACTGGATAATGGATGGGAAGGTTAAGTTACCAGAAAACTTTAATAAATCCTTAATTTCAGTACAGGACAGTTTATGTTTGTAAATGTTGACTGTATTAATAAAGTTAATTTTTATGATTATTCAATGGCCCATTGTATAAACAAATAATAATAACCATATTTTTGGCTGGCCACCTAAATAAGTATCTTTTAAATTTTTATTTTTCAATTAGAGTTGACATTCAATATTATATTAGTTTCAGGTGTATAGCATTGTGGTCAGACATTTATATAATTTACAAAGTGATCCCCCTGATAAGTCTAGTACCCATGTGGCACTATACATAATTATTACAATATTATTGATGATATTCTCTATCCTTGTGACTATTTCGTAACTGCCAATTTGTACTTCTTAATCCCCTCACCATTTTTACGCAGCCCCCAAAACCCCCCAATCTGTTTTCATTTTGTTCACTTATTTTGTTCCTCACATTCCACATATATGTGAAATCATATGGCATTTGTCTTTCTATGTCTGACTTATTTCACTTAGCATAATACCCACTAAATCCATCCAAGTTGTTACAAATGGTAATATATCATTTTTATTTTTATGGCTGAGTAATATTCCAAGTGCTTTCTACCTTTTTTGACTAACGATATCAAAACTGACTATGACATAGATTATTCTTGTTAAGGAGGCAAATTCACTTATGTAAAAATCGTATGTAAATAAGATTCACTTATTTAAGTAACAAAACTCCAGATAAGAAAAGATTTTGGCCAGTTTATTGGAATCTGACACTAATCTCTCTTATGAGGCAGCATTGACTTTTTCCTGTTAGTTTTTCACCTTCTAATTTGGTCAGCTTTTCAGGTGTAGTAGTAATTTATCAAGATTTCTGAACACAGTAAAGGCCGTATCAGACTCTGCCTGGTTCCCAGCCTTTCCACAGCTCCTTTCTTCAAATCGTAGAGCTGCGGTGGCTTTTGACAGCTCTGTGAAATGGTTTTGCCGTTTTCTGTGTGCCCCAGGCTTGGCCTCAGTAGTTTGGTATCTCAAGACGATAGTTTTCAGTTCTTTGATACAATGACTACATTACTATTCATTTTCTTTATCTGCAGCCAGGACATAGCCTTACTTTTGGGGGTACCCCTCCCAAAGATGAAAGTCCCCTCTAACCTGTCTCTATGGCTGGGGCTTATTACTTCCTAACATACTTTCCTGCTGCCAACTGCCTGGGTCCCCGTCACGGGGCCTCAGCCACCTTTTGGGACACTCCCAATACCTCTCAGACACGGCCGATGGTGATTCGCCTGTTCCTAGAATTAGTGCCTTTCCTTTTCCACAACGTTCTGTTCATCAACACACATTTTCTGAAGTCCTGAAAGAGAACCCACCATTCCACCACCTGGATTCTCAGAAATCAGTAACTGAGACAAGTGGAACCCTCAGCCCCCAAAATTATCCTCAGGTACTCACTTTTCTTGGTATTACTGCTGCTGTCACCACCTCGGCTCCAGGTGGGGGACACCTGGCTCCTTCTCCGGCCTAAGGGCAGACCCACAAATGTGGTCACGACACTTCTTGCCCAACTGAGACAAGACTAGAACATCAAATTACAACTTTCCTCACGATTCGAGGATGACAGAAGGGAAGGGAAGACTCCACTCTGGCCCGTGGCCCTCTCCAGTTTGCCTCTGAGCCCAGTCCCAAGCCTCCTTTGGCTTGACAGAGCCCCTCATTCTCTTGCCTCTGGGACAGCCCTAAAGTGCCCTAAGCATACCCCCACTCCTCCAAATCTAGACCTAGGAAGGTAAGGTCTATGGGATTTTCTTTCCTGCCAAGACCAGTTTCAAAGATCTGGCTTCCTCTTCAAGGACCCCTATTTTCTCTAGATAACTGATGTATGCCATTGTCCCCCAGCCCTACTAAATGAAAGATCCTACTTAAAGGTCTCAACAGGGCAGATACATCCGAATACATGCCAGTAAACTTAACATTATTACAAGAGAGACCTACTCAGTGGCGGGGCAGGGTCCTTCTTGGTGCATCTTGAGAACGTTCTAGCAAGGAGCATGTGGTTCAGTGGTGATTTAGTTTGGGCATTTATAGCTGGGCTTCTTGCTCTTTCTGGTTTTATCTCTGTGGGTGATCCTGGTTCTGTGGCTTCGTCCTCTCAGCTTTTCCATTTAGCCACACTTTATACCATAATTTGCCCAGTTGAGCCCTAAGACTCTCAGTGAGCTTTGCTTAAATGATGTATTGGATGGCTGTTGTACTTTTGCTGCCTGTCATCCTCCAAACAGTCCATATTGATGGTGGCATGTGTCATTCGTCTGAGGATGATGTTCCCAGCACAAGAAATCAGACTTTTAAAGTTGGCCTTGGCAGGAGAGAAAACCCCTAATTTTCTAAAATATGTTAAGAAATGCACATGTGGCCTAGGCTCTGCCAACAAGACCTGTCCTTGGGAGATGTGGGTTCAGAATGAGGCATGGGAGGAAATGCATTGGCTCTATGTCACTTAGCTGGTGCAGGAAGGCAGTGGCTGCCCGGGGGAGCCCCTGGCACAGAAGTGGTGTCAGTGTCGGTAGCAGTGACAGCGAGGGTCCTGGCTTGTACTGCATGGTCGTGTCCACAGTAGCTTTGGTGTTTTTCTCACCAGGCCAGTTCTTCAGTGTGGTTTTAGGCATTGTCTTGGAACAACCTTGGGCCACTTTCTCCAGCCCTCCCCAAAGTTTCGGTGTCCTTTAATAAACTCCTTTTCTGCTTAACACTGCTAGAGTGGGGGCTGCTGTTTATAACGAAGAACTGTGACTGATACAGTTGAGTTCATGGGAATCTCATGGCTTTGGGATAAATAGGAACTATGAACTGGATTATAGTGCATGGGGCACAAAGACTGGTTCAACTCTCAGCTCTGCCACTTCGTAGGTGTGTGATTCTGGGCAAATTACAAAACCCCACTGACCTACAAGACTTCTCAGGTGTAAATAGGAATAATGGTCAGTGATTGCCAGGATTTAATGAGATATTATATGTAAAGATCCAGCACGATTACTGATACACAGTGAGGACTCGATTCGAAGTATTAAGTTATGGACACGCTGTGCTAATATAATAATAAATAGAGGTTCTTATTGTTTTCAAGATTTGTTGAAAAAAGTTCTTCAGTGGAGGGAATATTGATTTCAAAGCTGATCTTTCCAGTTTCAATTTCCTTAATTCTCTGTCAAGCCTTCAGCTAGCAGGAGGCTTTAAATGAAAATGTAGAAGCCAGACAAGAGAGACCACATATTGTATGATTCCATTTATATGTCCAGAATAGGCAAATCTATAGAGACAGAAAATAGATTAGTGGTTGCCTTGGTCTGTACAGTTCGGGATGAAATGAGGAACGACTAATGGTTCTGGGTTGTCTTTTGAGAGTGATAAAAATGTTCTAGAACTGAGTGTGGTAATGGTTGCAAAACTCTGAACACACTAAGAACCACTGAATTGTGCACTTTAAATGAGTGAATTTTATGATACGTGAAAGCTGTTTTTAAAAAAAAAAAAAAATAAATAAATAAGTAAAAGAAAATGAGTTTGGTAGGTTGCTACTTTTCTAAAACCAAGAAATGTCTTCCGGAGCATAAGAAACGAGAACTGTTCTGAATTGCATTAAGAATAAAAATGACTAGCAATGTTTTAATTTAAATTTAGATGCTTTTGCATCTACAGCTAAAGTTGATTATTACTGTTAAAAAAACAAAATTCAGCCGAGTAAATCTGAAGATCTAATTGGCTTTAATTAAGTGATTCATGAATGGTGCAGCATCCCATCAGCAACTAGAAGGGCATTCTGAGCGGCTGCAGGAAATGGAACGTTTTTACAGGAAGAAGAGTAGGACAAGGGAGCTAGTAACAAAAGAAAGGGTAATTCTTGAGCCTGGATATCTTTTCTTTGGGAGAAGAGAAAGGGAAGGGTTTTTTGTTTTGTTTTGTTTTGTTTTAATCGTGTAGATGGCCTCTTCTTTCTATGGGGGATGGACAGGGACAGTGAGACAGAATACCTTACTGGTGCTTGACCAGAAAATTCCAGACTGGTTGATTAAGCTTATAGTTCTGGGAGAGGCTGAAACTGCAAATTAGCGGTATTAAATCTACGTTTGGTATCATGGGCTTTTAGTACAAGTGATGCAATTTTGGGCCTGTGGAGTTTTTTTCTTTAACATAATTTACAAGTTTCTGCCAAACCTCCGCAAATCTTTGTTAATATTCTCAAGCATTTGCTATTGTGCGTTTCTTACAACAATTAGCTACTCTTATCAAACTGAGTGGTGGCCTGACTTAAACGAGAATCTACAAATTGGATCCACAAAACGACTGAGAGAAAGTAATCTTTAATTACATATACAAAACCTTTTATTCCCAAACTCAGGAGGGGATAAAGCAGTAGCGAGGATGTCAGTCCCTACTGCTTCCCCTTACACATCATGTTGTCCACGACCTGTGGGAAGGGAGAGTTCTAAAGAGTCTACCTGCTCTCTCTTTCTTCTCTCCAACACCCAAGAAAAAGTGTCCTGAGAAGTCACGACTCCATGGCCTTCTGGACACGGGTGTCAGGGAGCTGGCCTAGGGAGGAAGAGTGCCTGTGCATGCCTTTGGCTCGGTCCCATTCTTACAAACTTGAATATCTTGAGAGGTTTGGGAGATACCCATAAACTTATCACTTACAGTGCCTTTGGCCCAAGGGCAGCAAATGCATCAACTGGCTGGTGAAGTGTTACATACTACAACAAGGTAAGATACTTTATTTTGGAAAAAAAATTTTATTATGAAAATTCACATGCATGAAGTAGTAAATTCAGTCGATGCAAAAGGATAGGCAATGAACAAATGAGTTCTCCTTCAACCTAGCCCTCCCAGATCCAGACCTCCTGAGCCCACTTCCCAGATGGAATCATCAGCAGTTTCCTGCATATTTGTTTTCTACTGTTGCTGTAACAAAAAACTACAGATTTAGTGGCTTAAACAGCACAAATTTATCTTACAGTTCTGGAGGCCCGAAGTCCAAAGTGGATCTCACTGGGCTAAAGTCAAGGCTCTTGCTTGCAGGTGTTCATCCATCCTCGAGGCTCTAGGGAAGAATCCAATCCCTTGCCTTTTCCGGCCCCTAGAGGTTGTCTGTCTGCATTCCTTAGCTTGTGGCCCCCTTCCTCTGTCTTCAAAGCCAGCACCAGCAGGTTGAATCCTTTTCATGTCACATTGCCCTGACTATCCTGCCTCCCTCTTCCACTTTTAAAGATCTTTGTGGTTACATTGGGCCCACCAGATAATCCAGCATAATCTCCCTATTTTAAAGTCAGTTGATTAGCAACCTTAATTACAGTTGCAACCTTAATTTCCCTTTGCTATGTAACATAACATATTCATAGATTCTGGGTATTAGGACATATTTGGGGGGGTCATTATCCTGCTTCAACAATATCTTTCCAAAAATTCATCTATGTAATTTGTACACACACACTGCCTCTCAAAAACATGCACGCACGAATGTGAACACACTATACATACTCATATTTTTTTCTTCAGCTGCCTATTAATATATCTGTAACACATTATTTGTTAAGCCTGCATGAGGCTGTTGTATGCTCTCATGGAAATTAGAACTAATCAATGCCGAACAAATGAAATAAATAGCAGTGCAAGTTTACATAGAGACCATGAGGCAAACAGAGGGCAAATGCAAGCTAAAGTTATCATGAATGAGGAATGAGACATGACATAATAATGAGGCATGAGGTACAGGGAAGGTGACAATAGCTCTCTCTCACTGAATATTTTTCTTGTATTAACTAATCGACTCTTCACGACAACCCGATGACATAGGTACTTGTTAACTCTTTTTTTAGAGACGAGGAAACTAAGACACAGAGAGCCTAAATAACTTGCCTTGGGTCACACGGCTAGAAAGTGGCAGAATTGGGATTTGAACCCAGGCTGTCTGTGGTTGGTCTGATTCCATATCCCTGTTCTTCCCCACACACTGCACTATGGTGTTGGAGAGAGGAGGCTGGAGCAGATCACAGTGGTAGCCACTGGTATCAAGAACTTAATACCCTGAGATTCCTCCTGTGGCTGCCTCGGATTCAGTCTGTTTTACAGTTGGACTATCAATCATTCTTGTCCTTCATTTCCCTCGAGATCCTTGCCTCCCTGACAGCCCCTAATACCAATGAGTTCAAGGCAATGCAATGCAGAGGAAAGGACATGGGCTTGGAGGTAGGGAGATTTGAATTTAGATCCAGGTTTTGCCATTCACTAGCTATGTGACCTTCCTGAACTTCCCTTTTCTCATCTGTCAGATGAGTATAATCGGACCCAATTTGCAGGATTGCGGTAATCCTTAGAGATGATGAAATTGAGAGGCTGGGTGCAGGGCGAGGGCCTGGTAGTAAATCAGTGGTTCTCAGCAAAGGTGTACTGCCCCCTAGAGGACATTTTTAAAATATATGGGGGAATCTTCGCTTGGCAACCATGTTCAGAGGGGCACTACTGGCAGAACTTCTGTTTAGCCCATTTGGACCAATACATTACGCTGGCTGGCATCTATTCTGATTGGTTGGTAAGTCCCTGATATCTTGGTTGTTAAATATTTCGAACATCACCCTTGAACACAGGCATTTAGGAGGTGGGGCCAGAAATGCTGGGTGTTTCGCAATGTGCAGGGCAGTCGACCAAAGAGGAATTTCTCCATGTCCTGCCCAACATCTAAACGTCCCACCAGACATTCACATGGGTAAAAACTCTGCTTGTAATTGTCTAAGCCTAGAACAGAATTACATTTTACATATAAGTGCAACATATTTTTTGCATGATTTTAAATGCACTATTTTTTTTTCCACAAAAGCAACTACTGTGAGAATTGTACTTTGAGAATTTTACTTGAGAATTTTACCAAGAATTGTACTCCATTTCAGAAAAACATTACTGATGGCACCATGCACATGCCTATTGCAGTTTGCATTGTTAGTGCTGAATGCAAATATGTACCAGAGGAGATTGGCGATCCCTTTTCATTTAGAACCAAATATTACTAAATGACTGGATGTCATAGCCAGTGTCTGAGATGACCCCCAAAGATCTCTACTTTCTGATATTCACCCCTCCCACATTGTATCAGACTTGGTCTCTGTAGCCAATGGAATATAGCAGAAGTGATGGCATGTCACTTCTGAGGCTAAAAGCTTCCTGCTCCCATTCTCTCGGATCACTTGCTTTGAGTGAAGCCAGCTGCCATGTCTTGAGGCAGTCTTGTGGCGAAGCACATGTGTCCAGGAACTGAGGCCTCCAGCCAACAGCCATGTGAGTGAGCCGTACTGGAAGCAGAGCCTCATTCAAACCTTCAGACTCTGTAGCACCAGCTGACAGTTTAACTGTGAGTTCGTGAGGAATCCTGAGCCAGAACAACTCAGCTAAGCTGCTCCCAGATTCTGGACTCTTAAAAACTGTGCAAAATAATAAACGTTTGATGTTTTAAATTGGTAAGTTTGGGGATAATTAGCTATGTAGCAATAGATAGCTAATATAGTAAACATACATGAAATTCAGTAATTTCAATTTCATCAATAAGCATTACTTTAAAATTTCAATTTCATCAATAAGCATTACTTCATATGTGCTACCCTGCTACTATAATTACAGTCAATCTATATTATAAGAATTACATATTGAAATGATTTATTAATTTTGGAGCCACCTATTCTGTTTGTTTTATACTGTCCCCAGAGGCCTTCTATCTAACTTATCTATGGCTTCTGGTACTACTGTAGTACTTAACCTTTCTAACCCATCCTCTGTACCCTGTTGACATTAAAGAATTTGTCTCCATATCAGTCTTTTAAACACTGGTGTCTGAATATATCCTCAATATAAGGTACTTGTGATATTTTATCACCACCTTTTCCTGTATCACAACATAGATGATTATTTGAACACTACACTTATTAAAAGGCCCGACTCATTGGCGAGAGTGCCATACTCCTCCTTTTCTCCATACATATTTCTGTTTCAACTGAAGTTATGTCTCCCTTTTTCTTTTTGCATACAAACAGGCCAGTCATGTCATTACTACCCAAATCTATATTTTACTGTAGGTTTCATCTGTATGTCAGCACTTTCATTTTTCTTCTTGATTAGAATGCCTTCTAATTTCTCACTTCCCTTAAATTCATACATTCAATTTAAGTACATGCAAGTATTTGACTACTTCATTATGCCCTGCTTGATTGTTTACATATTAAAACATCATTAAAATTGTAAATTATATCTTTTCTATTTCTCTTGTATTATAGTTAGGGCATTTACTGATATTTTAAAAATTATGTGTATGGGTAGGTTATATTTTCCAGGAATTCCATTTCAAGATAATTAAGAAGCATTATAATACAGTTAGTAGAAGGGTATTGACATTGGGCCTCATAGAGTTCTGAGTAATTGTTTGTCACAGTGATCGGTTCAGGTAACTTGGCTTAGACCAATCACTGCCTGGCAGTTTGCTGGTTTTAATCGGTTCATGGGTGGTCCAATCAGAGACGAGCTCTTTGCTGGATTTGTTTAGTAAAGACCGTAGGCCCAACAACTTCAGGTAATCAGAGAAGAGGGCTGGCCTTAGAAAGAAGCTAGTTCTGTGGACAACACTGTGGAGACAAAAAGTGACACAACACTGTTGAGCCAGTTGGTCACCCTGCCTTGACGCCCACCATATCTCTGATCTAGTTCCGGGCGCCACTGAATCCTCTTTATTATTTAAGCCAGTTTGAGGTTTGTTTGTTTTTTTTCCTGTGTCTGTAACCGAAACCAACTGATAAATATAACCTCTGTCTTCAGAGTGTAGACTGCAGAAAGAAATCCTTCCTGTTCTGACAGAGTCAAATCATCTTTCAAGCTTTGGTTTTCTGTTTCTCTCTAAAGACTAGTCTTTCCCCAAATATTGACACTGAATATTCATTCTTTCAGAAGAGTCATTTCACACCGACAGAAGCGCGACCTTAGTCTTAAGCAACCCTTATCAAAATACAACGGTTCTGACTGACTTACACAAAGTCTTCTTGTTACACAACTCCATAAGCTTCTGGAGGAAGAGAGACAATATTTTTGGAAGTCCATGTTTACACAACATGCTTTAGTCTTTCTGCTAGTTCCAGTGGTGACAGATGGATGTAATCTCAAAAGATGGGAAGTGAATGCCACTCTATCAGAGTAAGTTCATGAAGTAGCCCTGAGGAAGTAAGAACAAACTAGAACCGGCAGGACATAGAGTGAAAGGCAGCTGGATTGTTCCTTTCTCTTATTGGGCTTGAACCAACTGGACTGGATTCTACTTGTCCAGTTTTAGGTAAAGTAGGTCTTTTAGAACCTGTTCTGGCCCAAACCTGAAAATAGTCCTGAAGTCACACGGACTCCAGAATCCAAGAGAGCCTCTTCAAGGTCCTCAGGTAATAGCAGTCTAACAAAACATATACTTAAATAGTGACATGATGAAACACCAGTTGAATCAGGGCATGTATGGAGCCCTTTTTAGGCTTATGTGCAATTTTACTAAAGACTCAAATCAGTACATTTGAAATGCTGACACTGAAATGCTCCCATCAGCAACTTAATCCCAATGTCTTTCAAATGCCCATATTTTTGAAAGCATAGCCATATACATGTTTGACTCTCTTCTGAAATAGTTTATAGAATGAGAGAGAAGCAAGCTACACTAGTGTAAGTTCCTATTTACTTCTAGAAAAACAACTCAAAGCATGTGCATCCTGATGGCAGGTAATCCTTCCTTCATACAAAGAGGTAAGCATTTTGGTACAGATATTCTGTAATAAAGCTTAAAAAATCTTGGGGAATAATAAATATTTTAAAAAGAGATGAGATTTAAGACTATGTTAGAAACTCCTACTTGTCCCTCAATATCCATTCTTCCTTCTTTTCTCAGTACCCAAACTCGATTTTCCAGCCTTCCTTGTAGTTTAGTTAACTAAATGACTAACTTTTTGTCAGCTAAATGAAAGCAGAAATAGTATATGCAATCTTTGTGAAAGATTCTTAAAGAGAGGAGTGGTTCCTTCTTTGTCTTCTCTTCCGTT
>NW_011888895.1:3446362-3447634 GCF_000151845.1 Pteropus vampyrus
CCGCCCCGCCGGCGCCCCCGCCTGGCGCTCGCCCTCCACTCCCGGCTCCTGGGCTGAGGTGGAGCGCAGTACGCCGGCCCAGCTGCGCTGCAGCCTTGTCGCCCTCTGTGCGCGCCCCTGGGGTCGGCGTGGGCGTCAGGGAAGCGGGGTGAGTACGGTCGGCCAGTGCCTTGGGTGCGCGAGGGGAGGCGCCCCCGGCCCGCCCGGCCTGGCCTGCGAAGTGCGGCGGCGCCCGGCGGAGCCGGCCAGCGGAACGCCCAGACTGCAGGCGGGATGGGGGCCTCCGCCTCCCCCTCCGGCCCAGCCCGTGTCCCCTCCGGCCGACTGTGGCCGTGACGCGCCCAGACCCGCACTCGGCCGGGGCCGGTCGCACCCTCGCTCTAGCTAGCCATCGAATTGCTTCACCGGAAGGTCTGGAAAGGTTTCCATCTCCAGCCTGTCAGCTTCCCAGGGCGACGGGCAGGGGGTAGAGACCGTGTAAGGCCGGCACGGGGCGTCCGGGGGCGACTCAGGCACTTCGTCGTCCCTCCCGGTTGCCCTGAACCATCTCTGGGAACGGTGTCAGCGTTTTGTGGACTTTTCTGACTCTTTCCGTACGGGAGTCAGGTACAGAGAAGGGAAGAGAAAATGAAAGAGGATCAACATTCTTTTGCGAATGAATCATAAAGTATTGAGTGTCCTTTTCGATAAGCAGCAGAGAATTGCCACTGTAGCAGTGGTAATTGTGCTGGGGAAGACAGTTTTGGCTTTTTAACTAGTAAGTTGGCTTCCGAGTTAATTACTGGGAGGTGCTTAATCTGAAAGGTAAAATATATGACCTTTTTTAAAGCCTGAGCAGTTATGAAGATGGGCTGTGCTCGCTCCCCGCGCCCAGTGCCGCGCGCGCGCGCGTGAGTTGGGGGCGGGGGCGCAGTGGATTCAAGGCTCCCGTCGGAATGAATGTGTGAACAGCGTTATGCTTCTCAAAGACATGAATTTCTCTTTTCGGAGTGTCCACCTCTTCTTCTCAGACTCTTCACCTACCGATACTAAATTCCTTTTCTTAACAGTCCCCGAGGCTCTTACTCCCAGACTCGACACACTTCTATCATCTTCAGTCACTTCTTATTTGTCTTCTCTTTTTCCAAACCTGTATAGGTTTCAGACGTTGAACACACATTAAACATTTCTACTGGTGATAGTACTGCAAGACTCTTCTTAAAAATGAAAATCAAAAGTTATCTCGAATATTGATGTCGCAGGAAAAGCAGGTTTAATGAGAGCAGGGGGGAC
>NW_011888895.1:3448919-3464121 GCF_000151845.1 Pteropus vampyrus
ATAGTACTGCAAGACTCTTCTTAAAAATGAAAATCAAAAGTTATCTCGAATATTGATGTCGCAGGAAAAGCAGGTTTAATGAGAGCAGGGGGGACACGCCCTCCCCAGCCCCATCCTCTGCCCACTAGGATCACTGTAGTCTTAACTGGCTAGTCTTTCCTGAATTCACTTCTGGATTCCAAGGTAAAGAATTTATCTTATCATTTTCCTCCTTATTTGCTCCTTTTAATTGATTACAGTATATATTCAAATTGTAACAATTTTTTAAATATTCCAGAAGAATATCAAGTAAAAAATTCATTCAGGTCAGAAGTCTATCAAATAAAAAGTTAAAATTCCTTACTTCTTCATTTAGCATCCTTTACACCCGAAATTCCACTTCCTAGATCATACCATAATACTGTTAGGCAACTGGCTTAATATAAGGACACATTTTTGTATCAGTACTGTGGACCTACCTCATTTTTAAAATGCTGCATAGTATGTCATTGTTTGGATATACGTTAATATATTTATCCACCCCTTATCAATGGACATTTTCATTGTTTCTGGATTTTAGCCATTAAAAGCCTTGCTGCATAAAAATCCTTTTGGCATTGTAGGATGTTTCAAGTAGATAATTTAAACAGAACATTGTACTTAAATATAAACATAGTGCTCTTTCACCAGGACACTTTTTGTAACTTAAAGAATTTTATAATTTAAAGGCAGTAGCTAATTCTGTTTGATTTGAATTCATTTCTTAGAAGCAGTATATCTTTTTGTGTTTAGAGATTGGATCAAGAAAAAATTCGAGGACCAAGTTAAATAATGGCTAATTTATTAACCTTGTTACCATTTAGTGGTGTTGACTTTAAGTTTATATTGACTCATTTGATTGGCTTGACAGGAATGAATAGAGAGGGCCCTTCAGGAAGAAAAAATGTGAATAGACATTTTATGCAATATTATCTGGTGGTACCCTTGACTTTCCAACAGTAACAGAAATTCTTGTTCTCTTTTTTAATGTTTCTTTTATTGAGAAATGTATCTCAGGTACAAAAAAAATGTGTAAGACATATGTATATATAATTTAAAGAATATTATTGTGATGATCGTCCTTGTATCCACCACCAGATTAAGAAACATTTATACCTTTCTTCCAGAAGTAGCCTCTATCCTGATTATTTTTGTTAATCCTTCACTTTTTAAAATAAACTTTACACGTAAATGTATACATACATACATACACATATATTTACACATATATACATAAAAATGCTCACACACAAACACATCCTAAACAATATATTTGGTTTTGAATGAATAGTGTTAAAGACAAAATTCTCATACAGATAGATAGCATGTTTTAAAGTTTTATTTAACTGTTATTGAGAGTGCCGCAAAGAGCTGGTTTTAAGAGGATTTAAGAGATATTTTTATAGTCCATAGGGAAAGGAATGTCTCAATAAAATTGCTGAACTAGATATGATTGGTTAATGTTCCGCAGGGCTGTAAAATTATACTTTTGGAATTAGTTCTTTGTGTGTGTGTGTGTGTGTGTGTGCTAGTCTTTAAAATCATAATACTGTATTTCTGCAGTTTAATTCAAACCTTACAGGACTATAAACTATGCTTTTATTAATAGCGGAT
Organism: Pteropus vampyrus; assembly: GCF_000151845.1. Taxonomy (NCBI): domain Eukaryota; kingdom Metazoa; phylum Chordata; class Mammalia; order Chiroptera; family Pteropodidae; genus Pteropus; species Pteropus vampyrus. Next base: position 3,450,552 of record NW_011888895.1, read on the forward strand.
TTTTTTCATTAAATAAACGGTGATAACAAAGTTCTTTTCCCAGAGCTCAGATGAGATCCAAACAAGCTTAGAAAATGCTAGAGCTTTCTAAATTTGAGATTAAAATTTTGTTTTATAATTTTAAGATAAACCTGATTGTGTAGAGAAAAGACAACATTGTCATTGTTAGGTGAAGGCTTCCAGGAAAAGATGAGCAGGACAGATGGCTTCAGCTTCCCGGTTTACAGGGGCCCTTTCTGAGGAAGTCAGTAGGCAGTGATACAAGTGAGTCCTAGGAAACAGAGTTCACCATAGTCAGGGCATCTGGAGGGGTCTAGTGTGCCAAGTACTGGAAGGTCAGCAGAAATACGGTTAGAGGGAGTGGGCTGCTCTGTACTTCTGCTTCTTAGCTCACCATGGCCTTCCTGCAGTTAGCAGGCTAGGTCAAAGCAGAACCATTCTGTGAGGGAAGTGAATGCCCTCTGCTGTTGTAGGCTACCGGGGCTTGGAAAGGAGAGCAGGAACTGCATGAGCATATGATCAGGATCGGGCCCAACCCAGCTGAGTACAGACAGGAATCTAGGCCAGATTCAGGGGCATTTGGTCTGCTGATATAGCAGCTGAGACATATCTGTCTCAAGTTAGTTACCCTGTTTCAATCTGGCCTTGTATCCTCCTTGTCTGGGGCACAGCTGGCTTCTCCTTCACTCTCCTGTGTTGAATCTTTCCTGTATGTTCTTTTATTGATTTACTCTGGTGGTGCTGAAACTCCAATAGCTTCTTAACAAGAAGAGTAACATTTTTTGGAGAACTTGCCTATGTTTTGATTCTATCCTCATACTTCATTGATATTTTGGCTGGTAATACAATTTTAGTTGGAAATAATTTTCCTTCAGAATTTTGAAGTTATTGCTTCATTGTCATCTTGCTTCCAGTGCTTTTGAGAATTCCAAGCTATTATGATTCCCGATCCCTTGTATGTGACCTATTTTTTTCTCTTTCTACAAACTTATGGAATCTACATTTTGAAATTTTGTGTTTTAAAATTTAAAATGATGTGTCTTAGTGTGGGTCTGTTTTCATCCAATAGGTTGAGTATTTGAGGGGCCCTTTAAAACCTCTGTTCTGGAGAGATTTTCTTGAAATATCCTGTTATTTTTTTTCTTCTGTTTTCTCTGTAGTCTCTCTTCTGAAACACCTGATATTTACATGTTTACCTATTAAAAGTCTTCTAATTTTCTTATGTTTTCTTCTGTGCTTTTCTAACTACTTACTGCTAGGTTTTCTTAAGTTTTATTTCCCAATCCTTCTATTTGGATTTTTAGAAAAATTTCCACGATCATGTTCTTAATTTCCAAAGACTGTTTTTTAGTCTGAATGTTTCTTATGACAGCATCCTATTCTTGTTTAATAGATGCAGTATGTTCTTTCTCTGATCTCTGAGGTCATAATGACTTATTTTATGTTTCTTTGTATAGTTTTCCACCTTCCTATCTGGAAGGAAAGCATCTGGCTGCCAATTTCCTGAGCTAGAACAGAATTTCAGCAGTCCTGTGTGTCCAATTTTCAGTATGATACTTAATATTCCATTGTGCCAGAACACAAGAAACAGGGGGAAACCTCAGACTTTGGCTAGGATATGGAAGAAGCAGTTGCCAGCATCATGAAGAGAAAAGAGGATCTGGGGATCTAACTTTTCTGGATCTAGTGTTTACTGGGTTGGTTCTCAGCTTTCCCCACGGCTGGCTTTGGAATTCAGCTTTCTTGGATGTGCTGAGTCAGTTAACATTGTCCATATGCTTTCCAGAATTTTATTGTTATCTCCTCTTCTATTCTTCCTGTCATTAGGAGTTTATGACTTTAACAACGACGTTTATTGTACTTTTAATGAAGTTTCAAGAGTGAACAAAATGAGATGCCGATGTACATTCTGCCATCTTCACCTAGAAACAATAATAGTTTTTCTTGACCAAAGAATAATAGTGTGCCCTCTACAAAGCAGTCGTATGTATGTGAACTATCTTTCTGGTAGGTAGTTGAAAGTATTGAGTCATCACATGTGATGGACACTGCTGTTTTTCTTAATTCTCACTTTCTGAGGGACGTGCTCTCATCACCCCCGTTACATACCAGAAGAACATAGCTTAGGGACATTTAAAGCTTGAACAGTGCCTTGCACATAGAACTATTCCTTGAAGAGTAGAGTGGACGAGTGAGCTGGCCAAGTAGGCAGAGCTGGGAAGGGGCCAAATGTAGGAGTGGGCCCAGGCCAGCGCTAACTCCAAAACCTGTACTTTTAGTTGCTTCCAAATTCTGGAAGCTGATAATTGGGACTTCAAGATGTCTATTTCCTTTGAGTCCTTTAAAAATATTCTTTCCATAGGCATTTGCATTCCCAATACTGCTTGCCAGCAAGGTGCCCTTTCACCTGTGTGGGCTGAAAGCTGTGACCCTGGCACCATTTTCTCTGAATTGGGGAGTAGAGCATTATGCAGAGATGCCGAAGCAGGGTTTCTGCTGCGGAGCCTAGGCAAAGATGGCCTCAGAGACCGAGAGGGATTTTGCCATGGCTCGATCAGCTCTTGGAATGTACAGCAGTCATCTCCATTTAGGTGGCAATTCATGAAAGTGTGCCTATGTTTTTTTCCTCCAACTTTTTATTACAAAAAAATGTAAACTTATAGGAAAGTTGAACAGTAGAGTCAACATTTTAACATTTGCCATATTTGCTTTATCCTTTTTTTCTTCACTTAACCATTTGATAGTATGTTGTTGACATCGACACTTCTACCCCTAAATATGTAAGCATGTGTCTCCTAGGAGTAAGGTCATTCTCTTTATATAACCGCAGTTTTATCATTATTACAGCCAAGAAAAATAATTCTGTATTATCCTCTAATGTTCAACCTGTATTCACATTTCCCCAGTTGGCCCAGACTGCCTAAAATTTTTTTTTTTTTTGAAAACCAGGATCAATAAAAGTTTAAACAGTTTACTTGGTTTTTTAATTGTATGTTTTGACAAAGATGAAATTAATGATAAAATCCTTTGAAGTTTCCAGCTCATATTGTTCAGAGAGATGGCCTCATTACTGGACAGAGGAGAATGCTCAGAATCTTAGCAGTGGAAAGAACCCTTGAGGTAATTTGGCTCAGTGATTCCCAAACTTTGCTGATCGTTAGGTTCACCTGGGGAATTTTAAAAAATAGTCTGGCATTACTCTTGAGTTTTTGAACATTGGGGTGGGGGAGTGGGGGGAGGAAGTCCCAATTACCTTTTCTTTCCTAAACTCCCCAGGTTGCTTTGAGGTTAGCTTGGCACTGGTCCATGGACTTGTGTTTGGGAACCACTGATTGAGTTCATCACTCTCGTGGGCCAGTGTCACAGCTAGAGAATGTCAGAGCCAGTAGTAGAAGCAGATTTCCCATGTTTGTTCCCCGCCCGCCTCCTCCCCGCCCCCGCTCCAGGCATTATTTGAATATCACTTGTCAAACATACACAAAATAATTGCTCTGCAATATGATGTGCTATTATTAAAAAAAAAAACAACAAAAACTGCTCATGAAAGCATTTACACTAATTCTGCCTAGAGAAGGAAATGTTTGATCTGTATCCTGAAGGTTAAATTGGGAGTTTGTAGACAAGAGATGAAAGGGGCATTCCAAGGAGATTTTTACACACACATGCACATACATGTATATTTTATATATATGTATATAAAATTTAACAGTTTGCTTAACAGTAGATACTCAGTAAGTACTGGCTGCTTTTTTCCTTCTTTATTTCTCTGTGGCTGGAGTATAGACTGTGTCAATGATAGTAGATGATAAGAAAGCTATATTAGGGGAGATTGTAAGTACTCTGTATATTTTGGGCTTTATCTCACAGGCGGCTGGAAGTTTTTGAATGAATGGCATGATCCAGTCTACAAGTTTTAGAGATAAAATTTCGGCAGAATGTGGACTTAGGAAGCAGGGAGGATGATTTTAAGAAATAATGTGTTTGACTATATTGTTACAGTAAATGTATTTCCCTCACTGAAATGATGTATCTTATTACCAGCTTGTACAAATGATCAGTTTAAATAAGTCTAGGTATGAAGTTACTCCATTTCTTTTTTGTGACAGGATAATGAGACATGTATTACATTTCAAAATTGGGAAGCTATAATAGTTAGATTTAGTCATTCAACAAGTATTTGAATGCCTACTATGTGCCAGACACTGTGCTGGGCCCTAGGAATACTATGGTGAGCAGAAATGGACTTGGACTGTCCTTCATGGAATCTATAGGGAAAGGTAGGTATTAATCAAATAATAAGATTAATAGTGAAATAGTAGGGAGATTAGATCGGGTCATGGAGGTAGGAGGCCCTGGAAGTCAGTATCGTTCACTTGGATTAATTCACAACCTCTTCACTGGTCTCTCCGCTCCTACCCCTATAGTCTCTTCTCCCCACAGCAGCCTAAAGGATTCTTTTAATGTTAGTCACTGTTCAGAACTCTCTTATGGCTCCTGAATTCAAACTGTAAAAAGCAAAGTTCTCATGGTGGCCTATGAGGCTCTTCACTTACCTTTCCTTGCCCCTGTTACCACTCTGATCTTGTTTTCTTCTCCTTTCCCCTCTCCCTCACTCCACCGTAGCCACACTGGCTTCTGTGTTGCTCCTTGACTATCCAGATGCTGCCTTAGGGCCTTTGCCCCGCTATTGTCCCTGTCAGATAGCCATATGGCTAACTCTCTCCCCAGTTTCAAGTCTTTGCTCAGGTGTCATCTTCTCGATGGGCCGACCTTGATGACAAGTGTGACCTGAACTCTCTTCCGGCCTTGCTATCGCCTCTACTCTCAATGCCTCTTACTCTGCTCTGTTTTTTCCCCCAGGGAAGGTATCATTTAACTACCATGGTATGTAGTTGACTTTTACAATTATGTTTATTGTCTCTTTCTCCTCCCTGCTCCCCACTGAAGCTCTATATAGTCAGTGCTTTTCATCTGTTCACTGATGTACCTTAAGTGTCCATAACAGTGCCTGGCATGTAGTAGACACTGTAGATCAACGTTGAATGAAGGAAGGGAAAGCTGATATTTGACTTGAAAAGTGACAACTAAGCTGACATCTGGCAGTATGAGTTGGAGTTAACTAGGTGAGCTGGGAATGGAAAGGTATCAGAGAGTGTGTGGGTTTTAGATAAGGTGATTTAGCAAGTATGAGGCACTAAAAGAGAAACCAGGATGACTGGAGGAAAGGGACAGAAGAAAATGTAAGAGGAGACTGAGGCAAGTGACCGTACCTTACTATATAGAGTGTTGTCTTCATCTTAAAACAAATGGGAAGGCATTGAAAGTTTTAAGCAGGAGGGAGATACCAGCTTTGTGCTTGCTTGCTTGCTTTTTCCTCCTCCCCTCCCCTTCCCTCCCCTCCCCTCCTCTCCCCTCCCCTCAGTTGGGAGGCTATAGTAATGGGACAGGTGAGAGTAGTACTCACATCACAGTGGAGGACATGGAAAGAAGTTAGACTTGAGAGCTATTTAGGAGGCATAATCAGGTGATGGATTGGTTGTGAGGGAGAAGAAAGAAGTAACAAGGCTGACACCTGCGTTTCTGGCTTGTGTACCTGGAAGAAGAGTGATTTGTTTATTGTAGGGAATCTGGAATGCGACCAGGTTTGGAGGAGGAGATCATGAATTTGTGTTTGGACATGTTGATTTTGAGGTGACTTTGCTTGCAGGTCGTTCATCTATGCATCTGGGACCGGATGTTTAAATCTGTGAACCAGTTGCATAGAGAAGCAGTGGAGGGGAGAATTTATCAAGTAACCCACATTTTGAATAATTTAAAGTTGTTAAGGATATTACTAGGGGAAGTTATGTAATTATAAAGTTTAAGTGTCTAAAAATCTGTGCTCCCTATTCTTCACTTTGGTTTTTAGATTTAAATCTTCTACTATAATTGGTTGTACTTATTAAATTTTATTCTTGTTATATGTGATTTACAAGTCAGAAAGCAAATAAGCATTCCTTGAGATTAAGTACGTAAAATGTCTTTTCCAAAAGTATTTAGATGTCCGAATAATTCATGTTGTTGGATTTTAGGCCTATAAAATATTCACACTGTTAGAAACCAGGTTTATAGCAATCCAGGAAGAAAAACTATCTCCGGACTCCTTTGGCCAGATTTGAATCAGTGGTAATTACCACGGTCACGGTAGACTTCATTGGGCTACTTTCTTCTGTTTCCCAGTGATCACAGTGTTCCTCTAAATTGGGGCTTTCTCTTCTACTTTGTCCTCCATGCTCTCTCCACCACAGGTACAGTAACTTTCTTCTCGTGAAATCTGACATGAGACATACTGTGAGACTGTCTGGTGATGGGCAGCGGTTTATGTGATGGTCATGAGCACAGACTTTGGAATCAGATCAGAACCTCAGTGGAAATCTTGGCTCTCCTTCTCGCTAGCTGTGTGACCTTGGGCAAGTTAACCATTCTCTAAATCGCTTCAATAATACGAGATGATAGTAATAACTGCCTTAGAGCATTTGTGAGGATTCAGTGGAATAATCCATGAGAAGAGTTTTTTGGAGGATGGAATGGAGCGATCTGTAACCTATAAGCACCCTATAACTAATAGTAATAGTGGGGAAGGTGTAGATTTTATTCTTTTTTTCATCTGAATCAACTTATTTTGCTCTGGCTATGTAGACCTAATATTTTGAATGATATTTGTACTTTGTTAATCTCCTGATTTTTTGTAACTTTTTTTTACTCTATGATAGTTCATTTTATTTGTTTAAGGGCTCATTGCAAGCATTAAGTCAAGCGTAGGCTTTGATTCTGTGAGCCCAGATTCACATATTTAGGAATATAAAAGCAAACTGTGGTCCATGTACATGGAAACTAAAAGCTCATGGCTAATCACACTGTAGTTTTTAAATTTTTACAGCTTAGAAGCCTGAAGTTACAAGTCTTTGAGGTCCTTCTGGATGTCCCACAGGTACATGGAAGCCTCAGGAAGACTTCATTCTCAGTGCTGTGCACCCGTGTCACCATACTTGATGCTGAATGAATCCTGGATAGATTTTTCAACATGGATTCAGTGAGATCAGCCACACTTAACCTAGTAGCCCGGTTGATGTGTCCTTTTAGCTTGGTGACTTCATAGGCACTTTCAACCACTATCTTATGCATTTTCTTCCAGTTTTCACAATCATTCTCTGTTCCCATTTCTGGATTCAGTTCCTGGAGAGAAATCCTGCCACATTCGTTCCACTCCACATAGCCACACTTGAGTCGCCGTGTTCTCCCAAATCCATCCATGGCAGCTAAATGCCAAATTTTTCAGCCATAAGATAATGAAATCTAGCAGAATCCAGATTATATCCACTTCTGATCACACAGTGCTTGGGGTAATCTACTCAGTTTCCAGGTAATGTACATGAGACTATCCACTGAGTTAGAAACCACAATTATGAAGCAATCAGGACTGTGCTTGATGATTTGAGGAATAATGACTTTGAAGACATTAACATCCCTCTGCCAGATTGAGACAACTTTCCCTCCTGCTGGTGAACTCCTGCAGTTACCACCACAATCTTAGAATTGGTGTTCACAGGTCAATCTTTATCTGCCATAATTGTAAGTGCCCGAAGAAATAAGCTCCTGTGTGGCAGACCATCATTTCTTCTTTGAGTTTATCTTCCAGAACATCCACTAGAGCAAGCTCATAAGCCAGAGACTTTCCCATAATGCTGATGGCACACGCCATACCAACTTGTCCAGCACCTGCTGCAGTGACATTATCTTTTGGGACTGCAGCCTCTTCTGCAGCTGGTGCAGTCAACTTTCCTTAAGGGTTGTCATTGTGCACAGGAGAGAGAAGGCTCTCCAGACCACAGTAAGAGTCATGTGAAGAAGACAATATTGTAACAGATTTTTTTAAATGGTACAAATTGTATTTTAATTTAAGAAAGTGTTAATTGATTTCTCTGCTAGTTTATAAATTCTCTAATGCTGAGGGCTACTTTTTATTTATCTTTATTTTCCCACAGCGCCTTGCTCATAGGAGATGATCTGTAAATATTCAGTACATGCTGTAGAGCAGGGGTTCCCAAACCCTGTTAGGAATTGGGCCTCATAGCAGGAGGTGAGTGGCGGGCAGGTGAGCGAAGCTTCATCTTTCACAGCTACTCCCCAGCGCTAGCATCACCGCCTCAGCTCCACCTCAGATCATCAGGCATTAGATTCTCATAGGAGCACCGGTCCCTGGTGCCAAAAAGATTGGGGACCGCTGCTCTAGAGGAGTTACGTGCTGATTAAATACCATTATGTATGTAGATCTGCTACAATGCCTGGCATAGTAATTCAAGGAAGAAGGACAGTGAGTCAGAGATGAACCCGAATTAGTCCTTAGTCATCTTCCATATTTTCTCCCTCAGATACCTTAGCTGCCCCCACGACTTCAGTTGCCAGTTACTGTGAACTTATCATTTGTATTTCTGTCTTAAACCACCCTTTTAGTGGTTTTTGTACATCTGTCTTACGTATGTCTCCACCTGAATGTCCTTCAGTCATACCAAATATGTTAGGCTGAAACTCACCTTTCCCATTCTCCCTTTCCTGTTTTGGTTAACGGTGTCTCACTTGCCATTGGGCACCCAACCATGTCCTGCTTAGCTTTCCCCTGCTTCTAGATAATACTACTGTAATATTTCTCAAAACTTTTTCTGTCGCTTGTAGCTATATGGTCTCAGTTTACATCTTTATTCTCTTCCTGTATAGAATGAGGGCAGGTATCTTTAACAGTTTTCTTCAGTCCCCACACAGTGCTGCTGCCAGAATTATCTTTCTAAATCATCCAAAAGCTGATCTCGTCACTTCTCTGCTTACAAGCCTCTGGTGATTTCCTATTGCTTAGAGCAGGGGGTCTGCACACTATGAATCGTGGGCCAATTCTGGCCTGCTGCCTGTTTTGTAAATTAAGCTTTATACATGGAATACAGCCATGCTCATGTGTTCATGTTTTGTCTATGGCCGCTTTTATGCTATGACAGCAGAATCGAGTGGTTATGACAGATTGGCCCACAAAACCGAAAATGTGTCCTATCTGGTTCTTACAGAAAGTTTGCTAATCCCTGACTTAGAGGATAGAATTCAGACTTGAGTGGGCCGCCAAATCCTGTATGATCTTGCCCCAAACTGGTTAATCACCATTGCTCTTTGAAATACCTTAAACTCTACCCGTATCTCTTCTGAACCTACATAATTTTGTATATTTTGTTCCTTTTTCATCTGCCAGACTCATATTTATGCTTCAAAATTCAGCCAAGTTTGTTCTTCCTCTATCAGACTCTCCAAACTCTTCCCAGAAGGTAGTGTCCTATAACACGTTTTTCATATTTCTATTATATCACTTTTTATTATAGCCATAGTGTATGTGTGTTATAGCACATGTTGTAATCTAATTAGTTGTTTTTCTGATAGTGTCTCTGACTGTTCTCTACATCGATTGTCTTAATCATTTTTATACACTCAGGGCCTAACACTAGTAGCATTTAATAACTAGTGTAGACATGGATGAATAAACACGTGAGTATAGAAGTTTGATTAAAGGAAAAATTTCTGAATTAGATATGTTATTTGGGACTTCGATGCATATGGAATTGGTCAGACCACGTTTGTGTGCTAAAGTGTGTAGTCATTTTCTCCACTTGGTTTTGAAAGTGTCCTTTGGTTTCCTAAACTAAATTTTGGGAAATGAAAGTTCAGTAGTTGAATCACTTAAAATGCCCTCTAAAAAGGACTCAGATTTCCTTTTTATAAAGAGTTGCCTCTGTTAGTAATGGGAGTAATTGCTACTTAATCTATTATAAGACTTATAGATCAGACCAATAATATATAGTGCAGTTCAATAATCTTGGTTTTTTTTCTTTTTAATATTTATTTATTTATTTTTGGATACCCTTTATTCATTTACTTACTCAACATATTTTTATTGAGCATTCACCCCATGTAATCTTTGTACTGTGACCTTGGCTGAAGACTTAAATACATAGCCCCTTCCCTCAAAGAGCACACAGTCTGGGAGCAGAGATGTGGAGTGACCCTGCTCAAATTCCTCCTTACTGGACAGAAAATGCCTGTCAAAAATTGGCAGACAAAAAAACAAACAAAAAAACACCTTTTGTTTTCTGCCCCACCCAACATAAAGATAAAAATTTAAAAATGTGATTATTAAGTTAGTCACAGTTATTAGTGCGTGCACAAATGTTACAAAACAACATAAGGAAACAGGTACTGCAAGAAATATAACATATAATACACCAGCGTTCCTGTTAAAACTCCCTTTATCCAAAGCCTATTCTTTTGCTCTGTTTTAATGTTGCCACCGAACAGCTCTCTGTTGGTTAATGGAATTGTGACTGGGTTGTACCAGCGCCACTCGTTCTGCCCCAGGGAAGGTACTGAGGCAGGCGAGGATGTGTCCACCTGCTTTTAACTTGCTCGTCTGGTCACCGTCCTGCATCACTCAGAATGTCACACACACACACACACAAAAGGTGGAGAGCCTAAAATTGCTTAAATTTAAAAATTCTTCACTGGTAAAGGGTTAAAACTAATGATATTTGACTTAAATACTGTTTATTTTCACTCAGTATATGATAAATAAGTTAACAGTAGAAAACCTTTTGACAAGTTTCTATCCATGACACAATATTTTATCTTCATTGCTCATTTTTTTTTAATTATTATTTTTTTATTATGGTGACATTAGTTAATGAAATCCAATAAGTTTCAGGTGTACAGTTCAACAGTAAGGCATATATATATTGCATTGTGTGTTCACCGCCTATAGTTAGATTTCTTTCTGTCACCACATATTTGACCCCTTTTATCCCATCTACTTTCCTCTTTCCCGTCCCCTGTGATAACCACTAGTCTATTGTCCATGTCCATGAGTCTCTGGTTTGTTTGTCCTGTGCTTTTAGGCTTATATCCCACATATAAGTGATATCATGTGGTTTTCAACTTTTTCTGTCTGGCTGATTTTGCTTAGCATGATTATCTATAATCTTATTTTTAAAAAAATTGATACCAGGATCAGTTTTCTGGGAGAACACACTAATAATTACTTGACCTCAAAAAAATCTTTTCAAGTTTTTTAAAAGCAGTTACAGTCCTGTTACATTATATAAGAGGTTTCTCAATAGGCAAGAACTATCAGCAATTCATTGAGTTAATTACAATAATTTCTAGAAACTTTGTATTTTAAAAAAAAAAATTCATGCTCAGTGCAGCATGAATTACTCTATTTTAGAAAAAAGTAATTCATGCTCAGTGCAGCATGAATTACTTTATTTTAGAAAATAAACAAGCAAAAAAACATGAGATCCTACCTATCATTATACATGTATACTAATATTATAAAAGTACTGGTGTTTGTCCCTCTAGTATTTTATTGTGTGTGTTTTATATGTGTACTATTAATTCTTTTTGAAAAAAGGAAATAACACTATAGATAGTTTTAATATCCTGCTTTTTTTTCACTTAGTATAATTAGTCATTGCCATTTCCTAATGCTTTAAATGTTTTTCAAAAATAGATTTTTCATTGTTTGCATTAGGTAAACTATTTAACACTTATTCTATTGTTGAACATTTAGATTTTCTCTAACCGTTGCCTTCATTAAGTCTTCAAAGGCCTATCATATTAAATATTGTGTAATTGTTTCCACTTTAAGCTGGGGAGCCAGCGTTCATATTGTCAGTTTACATTCAATCAAGACTGTGTCATGATACAATATACTTATTAGCCTTTGGCAAATATCAACAATAAAACCCATAGGAAAGTCAGTCTTTCCAGTTGAGAGTGCTAGTTTTTAGTGTACTGGCCCTCCTCCCCTCATTTTCCTCTCCTAAATGTTGACCACAGTGACAGCCTCACTTCCTTTTCTCCTGAAAGATCTTTAGTTGATTTCCCAGTACTAGGATTGGGAAACTCCAAATCCTTCATGAGGTCCATGTCGATCTGGTCCTTACCTGTCTTGTCTCCAAACTTACTCCAAGCTACTCTGTCCACTAACTTAACAATGTCCTGATTCTCTGGTACCAGCTAATTCTTCCTTGTTGGTACCAAAGAGACTTAGGACTTTATATATAATCTACTTTTTCCTTGTTCTACCCAGTTTGCTTCTCCTTAATCTAATTAACTTTACTCAGCTTTTAAATGTCAGTATGTTTTAAAATTTTAGCAAATGTTACCTTTTCAGAGAGGCTTTCCTTGACCAGCCATTCTAATGTAGATCTCCCCTTATTCTCTATTTGGATCAATGTTTTTCTGCTCCACGCCATCCCTGACCCATCAACTTAAGCCCCAGGAGGGAGGAGACCATGATATATCATAAATCAGAGTCTGGAACTAGCTATATATTTTCTGCTTATAGAACTATTTATAATGTTAATATATGGAAAATGAATTTTATAATAGGAAATAAGACTCGTTTTAACCTTCAGACATTGTCTTAAATTCATGTTGACCTTCCCCATACTTGCCTTTAGCTAGTTAATATTTAATCTCTGATAATAATTCATTACCATGTTTGAAGGATATCTTGACAAAATGTGCTCATAATAGAGTAAGACTTTAGTGCAAGCTAAAGCATATCTGAATGATTTTAAAATTTTAAAAACTTGTGGATAAATTTACATACTGTAAAATATATAAATCTTAAGTGTACATGCTTCAGTGACTTTTGATAAATGTATCTACTTGCATAACCAGTATCCCAATCAATGTATATAATTTTCCATCACCTTAAAAAAGTTTCTTTGTAGTCAGTCCTTACCCCCTTAGGCAATCACTGCTCTGATTTATAGGACCATTGATTAATTTAGTCTCTTGTTAAGCTTCATTTAAATGGAATTATACAGTATATACATTTTTGTATCTGTCTTCTTTTACTTAATCATGTTTTGAGATTTTTTTCTGTGTGGTTATATGTATCAGTTCATTCTTTTTTGTTGCTGAAAAGTATTCCATTTTATGAATTCATCATTTGTTTATCCATTTTTCTGTTGATGAACACTTAGGTTGTTTCAATTGGGTTATTATGAATAAAACTGCTATAAACTTTCTTGTACAAGTCTTTTTGTGTGTGTGTGTGGACATACGTTTTTACTTTCCTTGGTAAATACCTAGAAATGGAATTGCCACGTTATAGTGATGTTATTTTTAACTTTATAAGAAACTGCCACCAGAAATATATGAGATTACCAGTTTTTCTACAACCTCACCAACATTTAGTTTAGTCAGTCTTTTTAATTTTAGTTGTTCTCCTGGATGCATGATGATATTTAATTTGCATTTTCCTGATGACTAATAATGTTGAATACCTTTTTATGTGCTTTTGTTAATTAACTGTCTTTTTAAGTCTTTTGCCCATTTCAAGTCTGTTTAAGTCTTTTGCATGCTTTATATTGCCTGTATTTTGTTTATCTTTTTATTATTAAAGAGTCCTTTCTATATTTTAGATACAAGTTCTTTGTCAGATATTTGTTTTGCAAATATTGTCTCCTTCTGTAGTACATTGATTTTTTTT
>NW_011888895.1:3464941-3467506 GCF_000151845.1 Pteropus vampyrus
TGACTCACCCATTTCCAAGACTTTCCCCTTCAATTTCCACCTGCTCTGGTAATCCTGAACTTCATCCTCTGATACCTCAAGCCAAAAAAGATTGTGGCTTTTTGCTTAAGTTTTAGCCATTTTGTACCACGGGGATTCACTGGGCTGGGCATGGGAGGTTAAGGGTGTTCTTCAGGGCTAAAAGCTAATAAAAGTGGATCTTATTCATTGTGTTTTCTTTCAAGGGTCAAATCTGCTCTACTTTCTGCCTGCTTTTCAGCACTTTCAGTGCCTTTAAATTACTTTTTCCCTTTCTTTGTGGAATTAGAAGTATCCCTGAATCACCTTATCTGAACATACTCTGTTTTGAAAATTCCCACAGCATATTGTACCTTTATAGTTAGTTATGTACATGATTTTCTCCCCGTTATCTATTGCTGCATTACAGATAACTGCAAAACTTAGTAGTTTAAAACAGCCATTTTATTATGCTTCTGGTTTCTATGGGCCAGGAATTTGGAAAGGGCACAGCCAGGATGATGTGTCTCCGCTCCATATATCTGGGGCCTCACTGGAGAAGGCTTAAACTCTGGGGGTAATGCTGTAGCTGGAATAGCAATCAGCTAGCAGTGTCTACTTACACATCTGGCAGTTGATGCTAGCAGTTGGCTGGGACCTCACCTGGAACTGTGGGCCAAAACACCTGTACATGGTCTCCTCACAGCATTGCAGCCTTGGATTTTTGTTACGTAGCAACTCAGTGTTCCAGAGAACCAGCTACATGCTGCATTGTCTTTTATGGTCTAGTCTCAGATGTTGTATAGTAGAAGTTACATAGCATCACTTCTACTTTATAGATCGACCAGTGTTTATTGTGGCTCGAATCCAAGGGGAGGGACATAGATCCACCTCTCAGTGGGATAAGCGTCATAGAATTTGCAGACATGTTTTAAAACTACCATGCTCATTTAGCAAATAGTAAGCTCCCCACTGTGTCCTGGTATAGTCAGTCCTATGTACATTTCAATAGACAGTCATTGAAATATTGAATTTTTCTTCTTAACTACAGTACATTTGGACCTAAAGTAAATTTGTGTTTAAAGCTTTTAAAGAGGTGTAAGATATTTCTTAAAAACTTTTCCTTAGTGTTTTTTTTTTGTATTTTTATTTGTAGAATACAGTATTTAATGAAAAATCCATGCTTAAGGGGTGAAAATGGCAGGCTTCCTAGATAATTTCCGTTGGCCAGAATGTGAATGTATTGACTGGAGTGAAAGAAGAAACGCTGTGGCTTCTGTGGTGGCAGGTATATTGGTAAGTGAAAAAGCCTGGTTGGTGACATTTATGCCTCATCTTTTGCCCTGAAAATTAATGCTGATTCCTTTGAACTGTGAATACCTATTTAAAGCTATTTATTTCACTGTTATTTTGTATAAATAATTGTCAGAGTTCTAGATACTGAACTCAATATGGTAGGAGCTGAGTTCATTTGACTGTAAATTTGCTAAACTTAATATCTTTTCTTTAGTTCCAGTGAGAATACAATTATTGTAGGAAGTAACATTTTTAAGTTAATGATATATATGTCTTTTAAGATCCTTAGAGACTCAGAATTTGATGAAAGCAAATATTATGGTTGTGACTCATTGAAATTCGAGATGCGTAGACAGTAGTGATGACCTTAGGCTACATTAGAACTGATGCCCTGCAGTGCCCTAGGGAAGAGATGCCATCTCCATTCCCCTAGCGGCAGCAAGTGAGAAGGAATTTGTAGAGGAAACTGTTGCTTAATTTTCTTCCTAAAAGTTTTTTTTTTTACTTTTTATTATTGAAAATGTCAAGCATGTATACAAAAATAGTGAGAATGGTATAAAGAACCCTCCTCTTCTTACCCCATGTACTTAACAAAAATCAAATTGTGATCAATCTTGCTTTAGCATTCCATCAGCCAACCACTCCCTAACCCTACTGAATTTTTTGAAGCAAATTTCAGTATCTATTACATTTTAAAAATTCATCTCTTTTAGTCTGTGGTTTTATATCCGAAGTCCAATAGAGAAAAATAAAACAGCAGGAACTAAAGATAATTGCAAAGCAATCTGCATACTGAATTCTTTTGGATATTTCTGAGTTTTTCTTGGCCTTTATGGTCATCTCACCTCCACTTAATTTGTCTATGAAATTCTTTAGCAACTTGTCTACGTTAAGTCTATTCAGTTAGTTTACGTAGAAACATTATTTTACAAACTCATGTTTAGTCAGTTACATAGTATTTAATCAGATTATGTAATTAATACTGGAGCAGGCTTAAATAGTTTCGGAGACATGAGAGCTGACTCTTGCTAAGCATACAGCTCATTTTTGGAAGGAAAATTGCACGGGCATATTAAAAAGGAATGTTCTTTAGAATGAAATACATCAGGTAATCAGGGAGCTGGTTAGTTGGAAGTTAGTTAAGAGAGCTTTGGTTGCATACAATTATTATGGTGTATGAAAGAAGTGGATAATTCATTCCCTGATAATACATTTTTCTTCTTGCATTGAGAGAACTTCGGAATCGTACACAGTTTTGATTAGTTAGGTTCA
>NW_011888895.1:3467556-3469916 GCF_000151845.1 Pteropus vampyrus
GAGATGCGTAGACAGTAGTGATGACCTTAGGCTACATTAGAACTGATGCCCTGCAGTGCCCTAGGGAAGAGATGCCATCTCCATTCCCCTAGCGGCAGCAAGTGAGAAGGAATTTGTAGAGGAAACTGTTGCTTAATTTTCTTCCTAAAAGTTTTTTTTTTTACTTTTTATTATTGAAAATGTCAAGCATATATACAAAAATAGTGAGAATGGTATAAAGAACCCTCCTCTTCTTACCCCATGTACTTAACAAAAATCAAATTGTGATCAATCTTGCTTTAGCATTCCATCAGCCAACCACTCCCTAACCCTACTGAATTTTTTGAAGCAAATTTCAGTATCTATTACATTTTAAAAATTCATCTCTTTTAGTCTGTGGTTTTATATCCGAAGTCCAATAGAGAAAAATAAAACAGCAGGAACTAAAGATAATTGCAAAGCAATCTGCATACTGAATTCTTTTGGATATTTCTGAGTTTTTCTTGGCCTTTATGGTCATCTCACCTCCACTTAATTTGTCTATGAAATTCTTTAGCAACTTGTCTACGTTAAGTCTATTCAGTTAGTTTACGTAGAAACATTATTTTACAAACTCATGTTTAGTCAGTTACATAGTATTTAATCAGATTATGTAATTAATACTGGAGCAGGCTTAAATAGTTTCGGAGACATGAGAGCTGACTCTTGCTAAGCATACAGCTCATTTTTGGAAGGAAAATTGCACGGGCATATTAAAAAGGAATGTTCTTTAGAATGAAATACATCAGGTAATCAGGGAGCTGGTTAGTTGGAAGTTAGTTAAGAGAGCTTTGGTTGCATACAATTATTATGGTGTATGAAAGAAGTGGATAATTCATTCCCTGATAATACATTTTTCTTCTTGCATTGAGAGAACTTCGGAATCGTACACAGTTTTGATTAGTTAGGTTCACCTCATGCTATAAAGGATAAGTAAACAAGGATTCTTATTTTTCATATTTCAACATCCAAAATTCAAACTAGAAATATTTTATGTTTCATTTATATGGTCTGTAGAAGAAGAGGAATGTTTAAGAGCAGGTGTGATGCTAATCTAAAATATTAGAGTTATTTTAATGACTTGGGTTCTTTCTCAAGTTTTTTACAGGTTGGTGGATAATGATTGATGCAGCCGTGGTATATCCGAAGCCAGAACAGTTGAACCATGCCTTTCACACATGTGGGGTATTTTCCACGTTAGCTTTTTTCATGTAAGTATGAAGGTAATTCTCAATTCAAAATGATTTTTCTAAAAATATATTTTCCTTAAAGTTTAACACTCTCTGCTATCTGGAATAAAATTTTAATTTAATTAATGGATTCTTTAACATGATAAATAAATTCCCATTTTATGAAGTTTTTTTTAAATCAGGAATTAGTGTTGAATTTAGTAAGATATCTTTTTAGCATCTGTAAAGATTATCATGTAATTTTTCTCCTTATATTTTGTTAAACTGGTAAATTACTGTATTTTATCAGTTCTAAGATTATTTTTTACATTTTAACTCCTCTGCATATGAGGTGCTTTTTATAGTCAGTGGTATCTTATAATTACAGTTGATAACATTTTTTCTTTCTTGGCAAGTTAAAAAATAATGATGCCTCTAAAAAAATCAGTGGCATCTTAGATTTCATGAAGTATGTTATATTTCTAGATTTTTTAGTAGTGAATCATCCTTAAGTACTAAACTTTTACCATGGATTATCATTTTTTTAAATGTGTCTTGACTGTGTTTGTCAGTATTTGGGGGTGGGAGAGTGAGGGCAGGATTGGTATCAAATGAGAAAGAAATGGCTTTTCTTTTTTATTAAATCATTTTTGGATTTATTCGTTATCTCACTTCGTCAAACAGTTTGAAAGCTTTTCATGGATGTCTTTTAATAATTAAAAACTCTTAAACTTTAGATTATATAATTTCCTTATACTGGCAGGAATCTTTTTTAAAGTTGAAATTACAGAAGATGGAATTACTCATATTCATTCAGGGGGCTAAGAAAAGGGCATTCCTGCTACAGATGTACCTTGCTCTAACAAAAATGCAAAGAGAAGCTGAATAAAGTGGGCCTATTTATTATACATAGACCAAACATTCTCAGAGTTTGAGAAATGTATCAGAGAAAACCATTTGACTTTTAACACAAAGAGGAACTTTTAAACTTTTGATATAACGAGAGCCTTAAAATGAGAAAATGCACACTGAGTCATTCATGTATAAATATAAAATAGGCAAAGAAATCAGAAAAATGGCCCCTCTTTCATAATCTCTGGAGACAACTAATAGTAATCTCTTAAAAATAAGGATGTTTTCTGGGTGTACTTTAGGAAAAAAAAGACTAATGTG
>NW_011888895.1:3469966-3472461 GCF_000151845.1 Pteropus vampyrus
GAAATGGCTTTTCTTTTTTATTAAATCATTTTTGGATTTATTCGTTATCTCACTTCGTCAAACAGTTTGAAAGCTTTTCATGGATGTCTTTTAATAATTAAAAACTCTTAAACTTTAGATTATATAATTTCCTTATACTGGCAGGAATCTTTTTTAAAGTTGAAATTACAGAAGATGGAATTACTCATATTCATTCAGGGGGCTAAGAAAAGGGCATTCCTGCTACAGATGTACCTTGCTCTAACAAAAATGCAAAGGGAAGCTGAATAAAGTGGGCCTATTTATTATACATAGACCAAACATTCTCAGAGTTTGAGAAATGTATCAGAGAAAACCATTTGACTTTTAACACAAAGAGAAACTTTTAAACTTTTGATATAATGAGAGCCTTAAAATGAGAAAATGCACACTGAGGCATTCATGTATAAATATAAAATAGGCAAAGAAATCAGAAAAATGGCCCCTCTTTCATAATCTCTGGAGACAACTAATAGTAATCTCTTAAAAATAAGGATGTTTTCTGGGTGTACTTTAGGAAAAAAAAGACTAATGTGACATTTGTATCTACTAGGTTATTAAGTTAAAAGGCATGTTCAGTTATTCAGATATTGGCTTTAGTTAGGAAATATTTCCCTTTGAAATATTGGTGAATATTTTAGCATCATGAAAGCTTATTAGGTGATTTTGTATTGTTCTAGGATAAATGCTGTGTCCAACGCTCAGGTGAGAGGTGACAGCTACGAAAGCGGCTGTTTAGGAAGAACAGGTAAAGGTGCTTTGAGTTGTTAATGTATGCTGGTGAAAGGGGGATTTCTCAGAAAATACAGAGCCTCTAGTGAGTCTTTAATTAGGACTGGTAATGGTTATGTGGAATATTTTTTTATTAACTTTTTAAAAAAGTTTGAGTTGTTATTTAAATCTTTAGGATGATTAAAGTTACTTCCAGAAGTTACTATTTTTGTCATGTTATACTGCCCATAGTATATGGATAAAATGTTACTATTCAAAGGCAATGGATCTTGGACTCCAGGTTACTCTTCCAGTGCTAACGATGGATTGATTATTCTTATCCCAAATGTTGACCAGTTATATTCCTTATGAGGTGGTGTCATGATTACCAACAGCGAAGCATGGGCACGTTAGGAAATCAGACCTAAGCCTACAGTGTTTTTCACATTCAGTTCTGATCACCACCCACACACTGCAGCAAAATCGTTTTAGAAGAACATGCTGTTTGTCTACATATAAATAATTTTTTTGGAGGTTGAATTCTTTTGAATTGTCATCCAATAGCATTTTCTTTTATTCAGATTATAACACAGTCTATTAAAATCCAGGAGTTTGTTTTTAGTGGGATTTCCATGCTGTATGGAAAAAACATAAATTTATTTCCAACCTTTAAGGACTACAGAGGGTGATTTGTGGTTATCGTTGGAAATTTGGAGTAGGTGCCAGAGGAATTTTGAAGGATGATGAAGAATAATAGCAAATACTTGTAGAATAGAGTGTACCGGAGACTGTCCTGAATGCTTTACACATATAAACTTATTTAATAGTCACAGTATTCCTATAAGGTAAGTGCTCTTATTGCCCTCAGTTTTAGAGGAAGGAACTAAAACACACAGAGATTAAATAACCTGTCCAGAGTCACAGAGCAAGTGGCGGAGCCAGGCTGTAAACACTGACAGTCTGGCTCCAGAGCCCACGTCTTTTGCTACCGTGCTATGCTCGTTTCCAGTTGAGAGCCATTTGGTGTCTGTGTCTGATATAGTAATATATATTTATTTTTTGTCAACTCGATTGGGTATAATTTATATAGAGTATAAAATAAAATTCACTAATTTAAAATGTACAGTTTGATTAGTTTTGACAAATGTATACCGTTGTGTAACTGCCACTATAGTCATGTTATAGAACACTTCCATTGTTCCAGAAAGTTCCCTCCTACCCCTGTGTAGTTGATCCTCTTCCCCTAACCTCCTGGCCACTACCGATCTGCATTCTATCCCTGTAGTTTTGCCTTTTCTAGAATTTCATATGAGTGGAATCATAAAGTATAATATTTTAAACCAAATAAAGAAGATGTGAAGAGCTTAGCTTTTTTAAAAAAAAGAATTTAATTTAAAACACTTTTGGTGGTAAGAACACCTAACATGAAGTCTATTCTCTTAGTGAAATTTTAAGCGCACAGTACAGTGCTGCTAACTGCAGGTGAGGTGCACAGCGATCTCTGGAGCCTACGTTCATCTTGTATGGCAGAAACTATGCCCACTGAACAGCAGCTGCCATTTCCCCGTCCCCAGCCCCTGGCAATCACCTTTCTACTCTGTTTCTGTGAGTTTGACTACTTAGATACCTCATATAAGGGGAATTGCGTTTTTTAAAAAAAGGAAATCCTTTTACATGCAATAACACAGATGAACCTGGAGGACATTATGCTAAGTGAAATAAGCCAGTTACAGGGGGACAAATTAGCTTTCTTTCCTACCCAATGC
>NW_011888895.1:3472511-3475420 GCF_000151845.1 Pteropus vampyrus
TGCTGTATGGAAAAAACATAAATTTATTTCCAACCTTTAAGGACTACAGAGGGTGATTTGTGGTTATCATTGGAAATTTGGAGTAGGTGGCAGAAGAATTTTGAAGGATGATGAAGAATAATAGCAAATACTTGTAGAATAGAGTGTACCGGAGACTGTCCTGAATGCTTTACACATATAAACTTATTTAATGGGCACAGTATTCCTATAAGGTAAGTGCTCTTATTGCCCTCAGTTTTAGAGGAAGGAACTAAGACACACAGAGATTAAATAACCTGTCCAGAGTCACAGAGCAAGTAAGTGGCGGAGCCAGGATGTAAACACTGACAGTCTGGCTCCAGAGCCCACGTCTTTTGCTACCATGCTATGCTCGTTTCCAGTTGACAGCCATTTGGTGTCTTTGTCTGATATAGTAATATATATTAATTTTTTGTCAACTTGATTGGGTATAATTTGTATAGAGTATAAAATAAAATTCACTAATTTAAAGTGTACAGTTTGATTAGTTTTGACAAATGTATACTGTTGTGTAACTGCCACTATAGTCATGTTATAGAACACTTCCATTGTTCCAGAAAGTTCCCTCCTACCCCTGTGTAGTTGATCCTCTTTCCCTAACCTCCTGGCCACTACCGATCTGCATTCTATCCCTGTAGTTTTGCCTTTTCCGGAATTTCATATGAGTGGAATCATAAAGTATAATATTTTAAACCAAATAAAGAAGATGTGAAGAGCTTAGCTTTTTTAAAAAAGAATTTAATTTAAAACATTTTTGGTGGTAAGAACACCTAACATGAGGTCTACTCTCTGAGTGAAATTTTAAGCGCACAGTACAGTGCTGCTAACTGCAGGTGAGGTGCACAGAGATCTCTGGAGCTTACGTTCATCTTGTATGGCAGAAACTATGCCCGCTGAACAGCAGCTGCCATTTCCCCCTCCCCAGCCCCTGGCAATCACCTTTCTACTCTGTTTCTGTGAGTTCGACTACTTAGATACCTCATATAAGGGGAATTGCATTTTTTAAAAAAAGGAAATCCTGCTACATGCAATAACACAGATGAACCTGGAGGACATTATGCTAAGTGAAATAAGCCAGTTACAGGGGGACAAATTAGCTTTCTTTCCTACCCGATGCTTTCAATGCTGATGCACATTTTCTAACTTCGCTTCCATTGGGATCCTTTAAGAACTGGGGAGGAGGGGAATCGTGACAAATGACAGACAAACCTAAGTTAGAAATGCACTGTGCGTATGCGTGCACATACATGTGTTGCGCCCCACCCTCAGCAGGCAGTGTCAGGAATGAGTAAGAGTAAAGAATAAGAAAGCATGTATTAGCAAGTGAAACTTTTGTGCATAGAGCACGCAATAATTGTCTGATTGTTTTTCTTTTAAGAATATTCCACAGACGTGGCTGTGGATTATGTTACTATTAACTATTTTCTGTAGGAGATTTCACTGTACCTTACCCAAAGTTTTTTAGCTTACAAGTAGAACTCATATTTGCCTTGGATCTCTCTGGTCCCAAAGCCCATACTTTTTACCCTAAGTTATTACATTTTATTCCATGACTATTCCCCTACCTAGTTAAAATTTATAATTCAGGTTATATGTATAGTTTATATGTATTTACATGTGGTACATAGTGCTTCAAAAATTAAGGATGAACTGTCTCTTAGGCATGCTCAGGTGTTGCACCATGTTGAGTAATGGCGTGGTTTTAACATGAAAAGGAGACCCATTGGTCTTCATTCATTTTCAGTATCTCATTCCTATGTGGTAATGGCTATCTGAAATACATTTGCTACTTCTAGTAGAGCAATTACTTTGATAATATATATGCAACAGGGTAAATTTTCAGGTAGAGTTTAATTAATCAATTTAGTCAGATAATCACTTATGAAACTTGCTTCGTTTAGTTTATTCAGCTATTAGTTTCTCTAGCCAGTAAAAAAGTAACTTTCCCTTTTTCTCTTTCCTTTTTAGTTTTTTAGAAATCTTCATTCACTTAACTGTTCCAGTAGGCATATGTAAACCTGTGACTATCCTTGCAAAACATATGTCAGGTTAACAGTGTTTCTGGTGTTATGTGTTCCTAAAACATAGAGCTGCAGAAATGAGCAAAGTCATAAAGCCTATTCTTCACACAGGTGCTCGAGTTTGGCTCTTCATTGGTTTCATGTTGATGTTTGGGTCCCTTATTGCTTCCATGTGGATTCTTTTTGGTGCATATGTTACCCAAAGTAAGTATTCATTCCTCCTTTATTTCACAGGGAAGATTCAGATATGTCTTTTATATTTGGCTTAGTTTGTTAACTCCACCTGGAATAAAATTTAGTTTAATTACTCAGCTTGGAATTATGACTCTGTGTGAAGGTACATATGTTGCTGAATAAAACTTCTTAGTGGGGTCGATGATTGCAATGGGATAGCCTGATTAGAATACAAGCCACTGATAAGACTGTAACTCTTAACCATCTCGAGAGTTTCTGATCTCCTTCCTTACCCTGGCACAGCCAGGCTCTATGCTAGAGGCCCATTTACTGAGGGTCGTAGTAGTAAAAGTGAGAAACCTGTGCAGGCCTGTAGTCCCTTATCCACAACCCTAAAATCTACACAGTGCTAAAAGTTAGTTTTTCCATTACCAGTTGGGCAGCAATACCTGACCTAACTTGATATGGGGCTCATTATAGTCTTTATTCCATTTAATAAATCTTCAAATGTTTCCTTGCAGGAATGTGGTTGTATTTGATTGTGGGATGCTGGTCCCTACCTAGCTGGGTTTGCTATGTAATATTTCTATCCTGTGTTACCATTCTTAAATTTGAAAAATTCTGACTTCCAAAATCTACCTTGCCCCAAGGATTTCAGATAAGAGGTTGTAGACTGCAATATCTTTCTTTCCATCA
>NW_011888895.1:3475470-3488382 GCF_000151845.1 Pteropus vampyrus
TACATGCAATAACACAGATGAACCTGGAGGACATTATGCTAAGTGAAATAAGCCAGTTACAGGGGGACAAATTAGCTTTCTTTCCTACCCAATGCTTTCAATGCTGATGCACATTTTCTAACTTCACTTCCATTGGGATCCTTTAAGAACTGGGGAAGAGGGGAATTGTGACAAATGACAGACAAACCTAAGTTAGAAGTGCACTGTGTGTGTGCGTGCACATACATGTGTTGCGCCCCACCCTCAGCAGGCAGTGTCAGGAATGAGTAAGAGTAAAGAATAAGAAAGCATGTATTAGCAAGTGAAACTTTTGTGCATAGAGCACACAATAATTGTCTGATTGTTTTTCTTTTAAGAATATTCCACAGACGTGGCTGTGGAATATGTTACTATTAACTATTTTCTGTAGGAGATTTCACTGTACCTTACCCAAAGTTTTTTAGCTTACAAGTAGAACTTGTATTTGCCTTGGGTCTCTCTGGTCCCAAAGCCCATACTTTTTACCCTAAGTTATTACATTTTATTCCATGACTATTCCCTACCTAGTTAAAATTTATAATTCAGGTTATACGTATAGTTTATATGTATTTACATGTGGTGCATAGTGCTTCAAAAATTAAGGATGAACTGTCTCTTAGGCATGCTCAGGTGTTGCACCATGTTGAGTAATGGCGTGGTTTTAACATGAAAAGGAGACCCATTGGTCTTCATTCATTTTCAGTATCTCATTCCTATGTGGTAATGGCTATCTGAAATACATTTGCTACTTCTAGTAGAGCAATTACTTTGATAATATATATGCAACAGGGTAAATTTTCAGGTAGAGTTTAATTAATCAATTTAGTCAGATAATCACTTATGAAACTTGCTTCGTTTAGTTTATTCAGCTATTAGTTTCTCTAGCCAGTAAAAAAGTAACTTTCCCTTTTTCTCTTTCCTTTTTAGTTTTTTAGAAATCTTCATTCACTTAACTGTTCCAGTAGGCATATGTAAACCTGTGACTATCCTTGCAAAACATATGTCAGGTTAACAGTGTTTCTGGTGTTATGTGTTCCTAAAACATAGAGCTGCAGAAATGAGCAAAGTCATAAAGCCTATTCTTCACACAGGTGCTCGAGTTTGGCTCTTCATTGGTTTCATGTTGATGTTTGGGTCCCTTATTGCTTCCATGTGGATTCTTTTTGGTGCATATGTTACCCAAAGTAAGTATTCATTCCTCCTTTATTTCACAGGGAAGATTCAGATATGTCTTTTATATTTGGCTTAGTTTGTTAACTCCACCTGGAATAAAATTTAGTTTAATTACTCAGCTTGGAATTATGACTCTGTGTGAAGGTACATATGTTGCTGAATAAAACTTCTTAGTGGGGTCGATGATTGCAATGGGATAGCCTGATTAGAATACAAGCCACTGATAAGACTGTAACTCTTAACCATCTCGAGAGTTTCTGATCTCCTTCCTTACCCTGGCACAGCCAGGCTCTATGCTAGAGGCCCATTTACTGAGGGTCGTAGTAGTAAAAGTGAGAAACCTGTGCAGGCCTGTAGTCCCTTATCCACAACCCTAAAATCTACACAGTGCTAAAAGTTAGTTTTTCCATTACCAGTTGGGCAGCAATACCTGACCTAACTTGATATGGGGCTCATTATAGTCTTTATTCCATTTAGTAAATCTTCAAATGTTTCCTTGCAGGAATGTGGTTGTATTTGATTGTGGGATGCTGGTCCCTACCTAGCTGGGTTTGCTATGTAATATTTCTATCCTGTGTTACCATTCTTAAATTTGAAAAATTCTGACTTCCAAAATCTACCTTGCCCCAAGGATTTCAGATAAGAGGTTGTAGACTGCAATATCTTTCTTTCCATCAATACCTCTTCTCTTGAACCCCAGCCTGTAGTTTTTCAGTCAGAGGTCCAAGGGGAGTGAGTTTTTTTAAGGGCAAGACTGAAGATGTGTGTGTAGTCTTCATGCAGAAACTGTTGATGCAGTAGAGTGAGCTCTTAGAACCCATTCTGAGTTTTCTAGCTGTTCCAGGCACCACAGCTTTTCATCCAGGATGGGGTTGGAAAGCAGGACCCCATCTGAGCCTGTGCCTCTGGAAGCATCGGAAGAAGCTCTCTCCCTCCCTCCAAAGGCAGGAGTCAGTTTCAGATAGCACAGCTTATTCATTTCCTGACCCCTCTATCTCTGGAATTTCTTTGTCACTCTGCTTAACTGTCACATCTCCTTGTCCTGACCCACGGCTGACCTTTTAATAATCTTGATAGATTCCCTTAAGTCTCATACTTTGATCAGTATCAGATCTTAGAAAACCTGTGTCTTTCACTTGGCACAGAATATGTCAGTGCAAGAGGACAGTGGTTGACTAATGTTTAAATAATACTGCTCACCAAATATATCTAAGATGTGTTATTTTAGTTAATTAAAAATGCTAATGGAGCAAGCACCCAGTTCTAACATGCAGCTCATGTAAAGTGCTTTTTTAAGAACAACTTTATTGACATGTAATTTGCTTATCATGTAATTCACCCATTTAAAGCCTACAGTTCAGTGTTTTTAGCACAGAGCTGTGCTACCATCACCATGGTCCAATTTTAGAACTTTTTTTATCACCCCAAAAAGAAACCCATTAGCAGTCACTCCCCATTTCCCTCTCCACCAGCCCTAGGCAACCACTAACCTACTTTCCGACTTTGTAGATTTGCTTATTTCATACACACGGGATCATATAGGAAGTGAATTTTAAGCTCATTTTATCCCTGACTCTAAGAAGGGTGGGCTACTGTTACTGATTTTCTTGGAAAGTCTGCCTAGTTACTTGAAGCAACACATGAAACTTTCCAGTTTCTATTAGGAAAATAGGAACCAGTTATCATTCCTGAAAGGTGTTTAGGGAAGTACTCAGTCTATAAAGGCTGTGCAGTGATGGATTGTATGTGAATCTTTAAAGAACTGGTACATACTGAGCAGTTTCTTGATCATGGACCTCATCTTATTTCTGCAGCATTGCTCGTTAAATATACTTTTCCGTTAACTGGATATGGTTTTACTTCAGAGGGCATTTCTAACTCATATTTCAAGTCTTTTACTGTACAGGTTTTCTTGAGCTGTTAATAGTCATGATAGCTATATAATTTATATAGCACTTTATGGGCCAGGTACTGTTCTAAGCATTTCTCATGCTCTGTGGGAGAGATGCTGTTATAATGCACATTTTACAGAGCAGGAAACTAAGGCATGATGAGGTTAAGTAATTTGCCTGTGGACATACATTTAGTCAGTGGTACAGTTGGGATTCAAATCCAGGAGTCTGACTCCAACTTGGGGCACTTAACCATGCTGCTGCATTGTTTGCTATATCAAAAGGTAAAAACTGAATGTTTTTTAATCCTTTTGAGAATTTTTAATTAACACTTATAGTTTTATAAAAATTAAAAATTCTCAAAAATTTAAGTAGTTTCCAGTTTTTTCTTTTCTCTTCCTATAAAAAGAAATTTCCTCCAAAAGAAATTCACTGACAGCATGATGATGAATTATAATGACCCTTTTCCTAATCCGTCAGGTTTGTGGAATAAAACTCCTGACTTTATGAAAGAAAAAAAATGAACTGTCGATTAAGTCATCAGGAATTTCATTGGTATCTTTCTAACGTTTTGTGTTTCTCTATTGGCCATAAAAAGTAAGGAGATGAGCTGCTGCTTCCTCAGCTGTCTTGATCCAGCTAGAACAGTAAGAGTTACTTTGGACAAAAAGAAAACCTAGTAAGCTCATTGCCTTTGATCCAGTGTAAGAGCAATCCTTTGTTTTGGGTAAATGAGACTGGACATTTTTAAATTTCAATTTCATTATAGATTTCTTAGAGTTAAGGAATAATAATGGTATTGTTTTAATATACAGCATGTTATGAATGGCACATATGCTTTGTTACTGCCAATTGCCTTTCGTAATCTTCTGGGTTTTTTTATATGTGCAGATATTGATGTTTATCCAGGACTAGCTGTGTTTTTTCAAAATGCACTTATATTTTTTAGGTAAGTTGTCTCATTTCTTAACCATACCTAGAACATTTACAGAAATGTCATCTTTATTATAAGGGCAGCATATGCAATGGAACATGTTTAAATCCCTTGGATTAGTCACAGTATGTAGACCTTCTTTTAAAGGGTGAAAATACTCTTGTGCATAAGAGTATTTTTCTAATTTCTTAATTAGGGGGCCTGCTATGGGCCAAGACCTCAGCTGGATGCTATATGTTACCATTTAATTTCCATTTAATTATTTTAAATATATAAACCAGGTGGTGTTCCCATTAAGTAGATGAGGAAATAAGGCCCAGAGTTTACTTAAGGACACCTAGCTAGTACATGCAGACCTGCTATTTGAACCAGGTTGCTGTTTTCATAGCCTGTGTTTTGTTAAACAAACAAATCCATATTGGGTATCTTTATTAGAAAGGAATAAAGGAAGGGAGTAAGGGATGGAGGGAGGGAAGGACGGAGGGAGAGAAAGGAAGAAAGGAAGGAAAGAAAGGAAGAAATTAGAATAATACATGCTGTGAGTGTCATACATAACCTGGTAGGGCAGTTGGGTTTTTTTAATTAAGTTTTTCAGGTAAAGTAAGTATTAAAATGATATTAAAAGTATTTTTTAGGGGCTGTCTTCTAAAGTCCCCCAAAGTGAAGCCGGTAGCCTATGCTTTTCAGAATGGACGTCTTTCAGTGTTACGACAGGTATTTTAGGCATCCGTAAGATCTAAGCCTTCTTTGCTTTTGTCACAGGTTTTAAGCAATTTATGATATGCTAGGGTGTCATTTTCTTCATATTTCTTCTGCTTGGGGTTCATTGAGTTCCTTGGATCTGTGAGTTTATAGTTTTCATCAAATTCGGAATCTTTTCAGCCATTATTTTTTCAAATACTTTTTCTGTCCACTTTGCTCTCCTGGGATTCTAATTACATGTATATTAGGCTGCTCGAAGTCATCCCATAGCTCACCAGTGTTTAGTTCTTTTTTGTTTTTGTTTTCTCTGTTTCAATTGAGATAGTTTCTATTGTTGTATATTTAAATTCACTAATCTCTACTTCTGCAATGTCTAATCTACTATTCCTCCCATCCAATGTATTTTTCATCTCAGACATTATATCTTTCATCTCTATTAGCTTGATTTGTGTCTTTTTTTTTTTTTTTACATTTTCCACATCTCTCCTTAACACGCACATGCTTTCCTCTACCTCCTTGAACATATGAGGTATGTTTACAAATATTTTGGTGTCCTCGTCTAATTGTGTCCATTCTGAGTCGGTTCCTGTTGATTTCTATTTTATTTTCATTTTGGATCTCTTTTCCCTTGTTTGCTTCTTTGCATGCAGGTAGTTGGGGGCTGACCTTCTGGTAGTTCTTTAAAATTTTTTGAGCTTTTTTTTCTGGATGCAGTTAGGTCCCTTGGAAACAGTTTGATCCTTTCGAGTTTTGCTTTGAAACTTTGTTAGGTAGGCCTAAGCAGCTTCAGTCTGGGACTGATCTGATTTGTCCCCTGTACGAAAGCAATAGACCGAGTATTCTTCCTGATGCTCATGAGTTCTGTGATTTCCCACTGTTTATGACATTACGAGGTCCTCCCAGCCCTGTGAGAGCTCCGGGAATTGTTCTTTCCTTTGGGTCTTTGGTATGTTCTTTCCTTTTCTCGGATAATTTCTTCATATTCATCTGCTGATCGATACTCAGCAGAAGGCTCAAGGAGAAGCCACTACACATCTCCTGAATGCTCTTTCTCTGTAGCTCTCTGTACTCTGCCTAAAAACTGTAGCTTTGGCATCCCTGAACTCTCAACTCCATTTCCTCAACTCAGGGACACTGCCGTGCTCCGCCTGGGTCCCTTTATTACACCATGGCCTGGACACTCGTGGCTATGGAAGATGTTTGACGGTTTTCTGCTATCTTGTGATTGTATTTCTTGACATGTGACTAACAGCCTTCTGGCGACACAGTAAGTTTTCGTGAAGACATGTTAGGCACTGTTTAGAGAGCAAATTTAAATCTGAACTCAGCCTCGTGTAGTGGTAAGTGAGTCCACATCAACGAGAGTTGGAGGAACCGAACCTCGAATGTACGCATGAAGGCCTGAGGTACGCACGTGGGCGGTGACTGCTGCATGAGCTCTGTGCTCTGCGCAGAGGCTGGCGAGGTCCGTGGCTGGTTGAGTGCGCCCTGCACGCTGGGCCAGTTGTGCGTGCCAGATGCAGCTCCTCCTGTCTGGCCGCTCTTCCTCTGTTTCCTTTGAAAGCTGACCCTCCACCCCCTGGCCACTAATGGCTGAAGTTTCTTAGGGCTCTATTCTAGGCATTCTTTTCTCTCCTCACTGTTCCAGGCATTCTCTTCTCTACTCGCTCTTTTCTCTGTCTGGGCGAGCTCCTTTATGCTTAGGACTCCAGTTATTCTATATGCTGATTAGTCACAAATGTCTCTCCCCACATCTAAACCATGTACCCAGACTCCTACTTATCCCCTCCTAGGCGGCTGACATTTCAAATCCAGCACATCAACGTGCTCGCTCAGCTCACGGTCCCACAGCGTCCCACCTCTCCGCTCCTCTCCCTCTTTCTCCCTGCGCTTTGCTGAGATAATTCCCACTCTTGTTTTAGACCTCAGTCCGGTCACCAACCACCTCCTCAGGAAAACCTCGACCTCTCTCACCAGGTCAGAGCCTTCTGTTGCGCTCTCTTGGTGCCATGTACCTCACCTGTACAGCGCTTTTTTTTTTTTTTTTTACAGTTGAGATGTGATTGTCTCCCTCAGTAGACTCTTAGCGTCATTCATGAGCACATTTGCCTTTTTTTTTTACTCATAATCACATTACTAGCACTTACCGAGTACTCAGTGTACAATAATTATTTGCTAAATGAGCAGAGAATTGTAACATGGTTTGTTTTAAGGTGCTTCAGTTACTATAGTTCAGATACCATAGAATGCCTGCCACTATGAGGAATCCCCCTTTTCCTTACAAATAACTTTCTGGGCATTAAGGAAGGATATTTAATTAAGCTAAGCCATCAAGGTCAACAAACTACTCTACAAAAAAAGCAAATTTAGATGAACACCACCATGGTGTTTAATTTAGAAATTGTTGCAAAGGGATCAGTGAGGTATCTGGGAAAGCATATTTAGAAAATGAATTTTCCGTTGCTTGTTCCATGTGTTTTTTTTCCCCCTCATGATTTATGTTAATATCTTTATAGCACTCTGATCTACAAATTTGGAAGAACCGAAGAGCTGTGGACCTGAGATCACTTCTTAAATCACATTTTCATTTTGTTATATTCAATTTGTAGATAAATTTTTATCTTTCAATATAGTTATACATTGCCAAATGGAATAGACTGTACATTAAATATTTGTTTCTTTAACCTTTTATGCTCTAAGTTTTGAAATAGTTTTATGAAATTTCTGTCCTTTTTTTTAATGACTAGATTGTTAATATGTACATAATATAAGACTATATAGATGAGATGATCAGTATCAGTCTTTTATTCCTGAAAATTTAAAGCTTGATCTGTTTCCTGAGCCAGGGTTGTGTCATCATGTCATCGTAGAGTTAACTATTTTGTTTCAGTATCTCTAATTTCTGAAGATGTGCAAAAAATGTAGCTCCAAATATTTGAAATAAGCACTGAGCCATTAAAAAAGGTATTTCAGCAAGTTGTAATTTATTTTGGCTTAAAAAAATGAGATTTTTTTAAAAGGAAAAATATTTGTTCCTGTGTATTAAAGAAGTGGACTTTTATATGAAGATTTTTTTAAATGCCTGAAAGATGAGTTCGAAAGCCTGTCTTAAAAAGTTAGTTCTTACTATGACTTCATTTGAAAGGGGAAAATACATGGTCAGATAAGCTCAGTTTTATATGGTTACTGTGAAAAGACTGTAAGGCAGCTCAGCCACATGCTTCTTATAAAAGCAGCTTAAGTGATCTATCTACTAGGGTTCTCTTTTGACAGCCTCTCATTATCCGACATTACAAAATTAAACATCAGGCAAGTTTGAGACAACTGCAGTTTAAAAGCTTGAACCATATAACAAAGAGTGGAATAATTAGTTTCAAGACAAAGCACTTCTTCCTAAAGGGAGTTATTATGACCGAGTGAAAAATTAGGCATTTCATCCATTAGTTACTAACTGCAAGTCTCTTTTCGCTCCGGCTCTCAAGCTCTGGGCAACTCTTCCTGTAAAATATCTTTAATCTAAAAGTGCATAGTCCAGTCAACTTCTTTTGCTGAGTTCAAAACACTGTATTTGCACTGTGTATATTCCTAGGAGAGATTTCAAGTGGGTATTTGGGTCTTTATCTCTACTGTTGCTTTCCTTTGTTATACAGGTTTCATGTTGCACTGTTTTCCCCCAGAGGGATTTTATAGAGCCTTTTGTTGCAAGACAGTATCAGTGGTCTTATATGCAGCTTCTAACGCGAGCCTTATTTAGCTTAACTTCTCTCCTCGAGAGGATTTACAGTGCACAGAGTATGAAGCAGTTGTGGACACTGTGCCTTTGTCTAGATGCCATCTTGTTTAATTACTTCTTTCTTTGTTGTTTTTTTCCCCTCAAAATGTCAGTAAACTTTGTCTTGCTTCCAACAAATTGTAAGACTTATTACTTGTTTCCATTCTCTTGTAACCTGCTGTAATAAATAATTACTTCTAACACATTCTAATATTGTTCAATCTGTTTGAGATAATGAACCATAAAAATCGGTTTGCTGTTCATTTTTCAATTATTCAAGTAGACCCAGTCAAAGAGGCATTTATCTTTATAAAATAAGGAGTGTGGAGGAGAAACTGTCCGTGATGTGGCTGGATGGGTCTAGAATGGAGATCGCTGGCCGCACCCCCCCTTAGCGGCTGTCCGATAATAATTGATGTCCATTCTGACATACATCAGCGCCCCTCCCCTGCCTCCCATGCCACGCTGGTTCCTGCAACAGGCCCTTGTCCTGACTGGTCAAGCACGTGACGTAATCTCCCGTACCTGGTAGCATTCACGTCCTAGCTCTTATGACTACACCCCGTTTCCCCTGTATAATTCTTTGGCACCTGTCAAGTGGTGTGGGGATCCATATCGTCTCTCAGCCGCCCCAGACATGCCTCGTGTGCATGTAAGTTTCCCTTAAATAAACTCTGTTAATCACCAGACTGGAGTGGCCAGCCTCTTTCTTTGGTTTTTCCCTGCCTTCCACTTATGGAGGTAGGTTTTCGGTCTCAGGGCTTTGCCCTGGGTCTTGCGTTCTAACAGTTGCTGAGTCAGCCAAGAGACTGAAGAAATGGGCCTCAGGAAAGAGGCATCCGTGGGGAAAACTGCAGGTTGGCCGTCTACTTCTCTGTGGGAAGAGGTGGCCCATATGTTAGATGCTTGTAGACCGCCATGTGGGTACCGGCTGCACCGAAAATGCAGGCTGGCCTCATGCACTTGTTTGAGGATCTACACCTGACACACTGTGGCAAGGAGGGGAAGTGCATGGCCGCAGCTGTAGGCGAGGTTTGCCTACCCACCAAAGCCCAGGTAGAGGCGGAGGCCAGGGTTAGGACATTGGAGGACAAAGTACAGCAGTTACTTAGCGGGGTATGCGCATAGCAATCTATGCCCCATTGTTCTAGGGACCTGGTCAGGCTTCTTTTACAGCAGGAACGAAAGCAAAGATTTAGCAAACAATACATGGTACTGGACGCTTATTTCCATACTAAGCCCCATAGCGGGGCAGGATGTTTTGATGTTGGGCTAGCGCAGATTTAGAGGAAACCAGCTCTTCTCAGGAGTGTCTGAGCCATAGGACAGATAAGGAACTGGGACAGAGGAAAGGAAAAGGGAATTAATGCGGCAGGAAAGAAAGAGCCTGCGAGGACAACCCCCACCCAC
Source organism: Pteropus vampyrus (assembly GCF_000151845.1). Classification (NCBI taxonomy): domain Eukaryota; kingdom Metazoa; phylum Chordata; class Mammalia; order Chiroptera; family Pteropodidae; genus Pteropus; species Pteropus vampyrus. Next base: position 3,485,372 of record NW_011888895.1, read on the forward strand.
CCCCCGAAAGCCAGTGTGGTGTGATCTGGTTGCCGCAGGCATCCCCAGAGCCAAGATAGGTCGCCAGCCTAGTGCGGTGCTGGTGCGGTGATGGAAGCCTTTAAAGCCGGAGCAGCAATTTCACCTACACCATCCGCTCCCCCAGCGGACGTTCTGCGGGTGGGAGAGGTCATCTGGGATTTTATCCTGCTCTGATTGGTGCCTCCCCCACTGCTGCCCCCAATATAGGATAAAGGTCAAGATCGTCCTCAGTTGAGAGCCACAGAGGGTGATCTTAGGCCGCATGTGGAGCTCACCATTCCTTGTTCTCAGAAATAGAGTGCCTGCTTTGGCTGACACTGGTGCTGAATGTGTCGCAACACATGGTAATCCTAGAAAGCTTTCTGCCCCCTCAGTGCTACAGCCGGCCTTGAAGGCCAGATGTAATGGTTGGAAAGGTCCCTCTTGTTTTGCAAATTGGGCACTCCCCCCGTCTCCCCTCACCTCCCCACCCCCCAGTATGAGGTCTTATCTACCCAATCCTGGAGGATGTACTGGGTGGGCATTGATACCGTACAAGGCCAGACTCTATAAACCTCTGTTGGAGAATTCCGCCATGGGTACGGGCCATTAAGTCACTGCCGAGAGGCAATGCCAACGGGGAGCCTGTTCAGTTTACCTCCTCCACAGAGCGGTACTGGTTACGCAAGGACACCAGGAAATAGGGGACACTATCCAAGAGCTCCACCGTGTGGTCATTTTGTGCCTTGCACACAGTGCCCTCCGCAGTCCGATGTGACCTATAAAAAAGCCAGAAGGCTCCTGGAGAGAGTGACAGTGGACTACAGAGAGCTGAGTGAGGTAGTGCCTCCTATTCACGCAGCTGTGCCTAACATTGTCGCTAAATTAGATACTTTGCTACAGTCACAGGGATACGTCACGCCGTATTGGACCTGGCCAGTGCTTGCTTTAGCACACTCCTGGCTGTTGAGTCTCAAGATTAATTTGCCTTTACCTGGGAGAGACAACGACAGGCCTTCCAGGTACTCCCCCAAGGTTACTTACATAGTGTCACTGTATGTCATGGCATGGTGGCTTGTTACCATTTTCTTTCCTGACTCCTGTAAAATGGGCCCATTACACTGATGACATAATATTAACATGTGAAGATTTGCCTCTGTTGCAGAAAAGCTTGCGGGCTTTGCTGGTCCACCTACAACAGAGAGGATGGGCAGTGAATCCACAGAAAATTCAAGGTCCACCACAGTAAAGTTTTTGGAAGTAGGACAGTCGGGTGAGACCCACGTTGTTCCTGATGCGGCCATAGACAACATAGAAGCCTACCCCGTACCAAAAAATGTGAAAGAGGTACAGGATTTGCTGCGGGTTTGGGGGTATATCGGTGAACATTTATACCCCACTTAGTACAATGCCTTGGCCCACTGTATTGCTCAGTTAGAAAAGGACATATGTGGGACTGGGGATCAGAACAGCAGGCTGCTCTCAAGAAAGCCAAATACTGGTCAAACGATTTAACTCTCGGTGTCTCCCAGGCAGGGGTGCCGTTTGAGGTAGGTATTTCAGCGCCTTGGAAGGCATGGGCTGGACATTGTGGCAGGAACAGCGACAGGGGAGAGTTCTCGTCCCTTGGAAAGCAGCGGTGATGGGAACAGCAGCTTCCGGCAGTGAGCTAACACTCCTGCAGGTGGAGACTCTGCAAAGAACAGCCAGTTACCGTAAGGACTTGTTTCCCATCACGGGGTGGATGGACACATTCCAGTGACCTGCCTCTGCCATGGCCCAGACTCCCACGCTAAGTGGCATGCCTACCTGCAGCAAAGAAGGGCTCTGTCAACTAGTCTTTAGAGATGCAGCAATTATTAGGCCCTGTCGAATACCCTCTAAACGGCCCTGCTCTTATCTCTGTGTCTGCCCCTTCGACCTACCAAGGGAGAAAAGGGGACCTTCCGACTGGAACCTGGTACACCGATGGCTCTAGCCAGAGCGATCCATCTACCTGGACGACCACTGCCATCCATCCGCGGTCCACTGATACTACCTGGATGGAAACAGAAACAAACCCAGCAGCCAGTGGGCTGAATTAAGAGCTGTCTGGTTGGTAATCGTGCCATGATCCTGTGTATTGACAGCTGGGCCATTTTAAAGGGCTGACTTTATGGCTCGGACAATGGGACATGGAGGAGTGGATGATTATGAACAAACCTTTCTTGGGGGTGGGGGTAAGAGATATAGAAAGATATTTGGGCTCACTTACAAGAGTCCCAGGCAGATCTCATTGTCTTCCATGTTCCTGCCTGTAGGACGTCTGCACCTCCAGGTAATCAGGAAGCAGATGCCTTTAGAAACTGACCCATCAGTGAACATTGTCAATTGAGTGCATCGCAAAAGTGGGCACCACAGTGCCTGAGTAGGATGGCGCATTGCCAGGGAGGCAGGGCTGCCTTTAAAATACAGTGACCTGGTTAATGTAGTGCATCCTATTCTGTCTGTCCCAAACTATGCCCTAGGCAACTGCCATGGGAATCCAGGGCCATCCACCGAGACCCCAACTGGTAAGGGACTGCAAATCGACCACACAGGCCCCCTCCCCTTGAGTGAGGGCTCCAAATATGCTCTGGTGTGTGTCAATAGCACCTCTGGGTTAACTCAAGCCTTCCCACGCTGGTGAGCTAATCGAACTGTTACCATAAAGGGACTAGAAAAATTAAGCACTGTGTCCGGGCACCCCAACGAATGGACAGCAACGGGGCTCGCACTTCAAAAGACATAATGTTTGGGAATGGGCACAAGAACACGATGTCGAATGGTGGTTTCATCTCCCACATAACCCACAGGCAGTTAGATTGGTAAAACAAGCAAACAAAATAACTGTGTCCTTAAACAACAGATAGTTACTAACGGGAAAACTACATTGGCCAGGTGGACAAAGTGCTTCCTGGGCATTAATCCAGTAAGTGACCAATCCATGGGGACTGTCACCCCATATGCCAGACAAAGAGCTCAGGCTAAGG
>NW_011888895.1:3488432-3493715 GCF_000151845.1 Pteropus vampyrus
GCTGGTGAGCTAATCGAACTGTTACCATAAAGGGACTAGAAAAATTAAGCACTGTGTCCGGGCACCCCAACGAATGGACAGCAACGGGGCTCGCACTTCAAAAGACATAATGTTTGGGAATGGGCACAAGAACACGATGTCGAATGGTGGTTTCATCTCCCACATAACCCACAGGCAGTTAGATTGGTAAAACAAGCAAACAAAATAACTGTGTCCTTAAACAACAGATAGTTACTAACGGGAAAACTACATTGGCCAGGTGGACAAAGTGCTTCCTGGGCATTAATCCAGTAAGTGACCAATCCATGGGGACTGTCACCCCATATGCCAGACAAAGAGCTCAGGCTAAGGCACCCAAAATGGGAAAGGTGTGCGAGACAAAGGACACAGCAATAGCCTCAACACTTGTCATGGATCAGGGGGCCATGATGATGAGGGCACCGAGCCCGATTGTGCCTGGAAAGGTGACCATATACCAGAACCTGCAATGGGACAATCCGCCAGGAAGGGTCAATTACGTCACGCCCCTGGGTGGGGAGGAACTGCTCAGCTTCAGGTGGAATCATGTTATTTTAATGCAGTCAGCACCTGTGGGATGCATACCATTGAAAAAGTGGGAGAAAGTGGGGTCCTAGTCTGGCATATTCCCCTCTGACTCATCTCCTTACAGCTGAGAACACCCACCCTCCGCCCCCACAGCCAACATGTTCTGTTTGCACAGTCTGGCCAGGTTTCAAAGCCGTGGCCACGTTAACATCTAAAGATCAGGCTACGAGTGTGAACTCAGATGGAGAAAGTCTCCCAGTCTAAGCCCTTACTAAATGTCTTTGCGACCTTAGACTTCTGCAGCTCCTGTGGCAGCCAGTTACGGGCTGGGCACTGATGGACACGCCTTCTTACAGTAGGCCCCTACGAATACTGGAATTGTTCCTAGTGATTCGTCTTTTTTCTTGCTTGTGCCCGTGTTGTGGCTCTGGATTGTGTCTCCAGGGCAGTCACTTGGCGACTAAGTGAGCTGCCTCCCTGCTATTGATGCCCCTCGCTCCGGGCACCTTGAGGAAGAAGGTACATGAGATCGTAAGAGCCGGTCACGAGGGGTAGAGTCCGTGACGTGGCTGGACGGGGCCAGAGTGGAGATCGCTGACCGCATCCCCCTTAGCGGCTGTCTGATCGTAATCGATGTCCATTCTGACATACGTCAGGTCCCTCCCCTGCCTCCCATGCCGCGCGGGTTCCTGGAACAGCTCACTGTCCCAACCTGGTCAAGCACATGACGTAATCTCCCGTACCTGGCAGTATTCATGTACTAGCTCCCATGACTACCCTCCCTTTACTCTAGATAATCCTTTGGCGCCTGCCAAGCGGTGTGGGGATCCATATCGTCTCACAGCCGCCCCAGACATGCCCTGTGTGCATGTAAGTGTCCCTTAAATAAACTCTGTTAGTCACCAGACTGGAGTGGCCAGCCTCTTTCTTTGGTCTTTCCCCGCCCTCCACTCATGGAGGTAAGTTTTCAGTCTCAGGATTTTTTCCTGGGTCTGCGTGTTCCCACAAGGAGAAATATTACACTCACATTTATAAAATGCTAGTGTGAAGAAGGCTAACAAAGGGCATCCCGAAGGCCAACTGAAAATAATGGCTATTTTTTCTATTCTTGACTCTGCCGTGAATTTGTTTCTTTAATTGTGAACAAATCACTTAATTTCCTCCTGTTTGTTAACTCATTAAAAAAAAAAAAACCAGATAATCTTAGTATCCACTCTTATAGGTAATATGAGTTAGAAAAGACAGAATCTTTTGGAATTATTTAAAAATATCTGTGATTCCCTTAATAGAAAGATCTCCTTGTTACATGGGTTCACTAGCTGTTGAATCGTTGAATCTGAGAGTCTTTTGGTGTTTGGTGTTTATCTGTGTGTAGGCCAATATTATCAGAGCATCTTTTTTATTAATTACCTTATTTCTAAGATCTTCAATGTATTCCTTGTGTTGCTGTCACTGACAAAAAAACCACAGAGGCTAAATTTTTGGCACGATCCTCTGGCCGAAACATATTCCTCAACCAGCGACAGCTGACCTTGCTTCATGTGTGTTTCTGTTTAAAAACACTTTGTTTAATGTAGTTGATTCATTAACCTTGAGCTCAAAACGATACTGTGATTCATTCCTGAAGGAAGCATCGAACTCTCACATTTTCTCGTAAGGCCCATCACAGCCTTCTTGCACTTAGGGACACTAGACAGCACTTCAGCGCTGCACTTGGAGGCCGTTTTCTGCCGCGTCCTCTTTCTACCCTACTGCGTGACAAGGTCCAGAGATGGGGACAGAGGCTTCAAGGAACGCATCGTCATGAACGAGGACGTGGCATGTGTTTAGGGATAATTGGTTTCTTAGAAATGATCCTATTAATAGGGGGAATTTGGGTAGCACAAATTCTAGTAAGTGTAAACGCTATACAAATGGATTTCCTCAAAATTGGCTCTGAGGAAAACATAGTAAATTCCCCGCGTATGGAATCAGCTCTAGTCACCCTGACGTGTCCAGAATGCGTAAACCCTTTATTTGAACAATTATTAAGAGAAATTCCTTTTGACGCGCCTCTTAAAGATATTATGAATAAATTATAACAAGCTGAATTACTAGAACCAGTTTATACTCCTGTTCCCACGCAGTTAGTAGAAAAATTAGTAAAGGATAAGAAATTTACTCATAAGCCTGTGCCTAATATAGAAGGGCCTCCTTTTGTGGCCTAGTGGATAAATAGAAAACTCTGGTATCCACCTACGGGGGCTAATAGTATGAAAAGATTACCTGATCTTCCTTTGCCTTATACAGAAGCTTACAATAAAGATAGTATACATGTAGTGAATAAAGATAGAATTCATGTGCCTTATAGTAGTTTAAGTTTCATAGAAAGGCTGGCTAGGTCAGGAACTCCTTGGTGCTTAAAAAACAAAGGAACAGAAACTTAGCTTATGAAAGCAGCTTTGTAAAACTGATTTTTATAAATATTTTCCTCATTACTGCACCAAAGAAACTTTTGAACAGCTATGAGAAAGGTTCGGCTTGAACTTTAGATATAGCATAAATCAAATAGCATTTAAAAGATTTCTTCAGGCAGAAAGAAGAACAATGTCTGCCCACAAGCCAATGCTTGCTGTTATGAATACATCTATCTATCACCTTTACTTAAATCAAACTGTATCTTATGTAATAGATATAAGAATTAAATGTTTAGATTGTTCCATCAGGTAGTTCTGTTCTAATGATTGAGAGAAAAATGTACTAGTTAATCATGAATATTAATAATAATATACTCTATAAGATTTTCTGCTTCGCCTAACCACAGAAATTTAACTCCCTGCTACCTTAACTACAAAGTATAATCAAATGCCGAAATAGAAAGTATAAAAGTTGTACTCAAATCACAATAAAACGGAACAGTGTCACACCGCCTCTGAGCTGTGTAGTCGACTGTCTCCCGCGCCGACCCCTTGCCCACCTTCGAGGCCCCCTGGATCCTGTCGTGGCTGGACCGCAGCAATTATCCATCCTCGTATTGGTGATTTTAACCTTGTCTGTCTGCTCAAGGTGACGCCCACCAGGTTTCTCTGCTGTAAAGTACCTTGTAGGGAGAGAGACTGATTAATTTAATAAATCAAATAGAACTAATTTGTTGTATTCTTTACTTATAGCATTACATGGAGCTGAACTAACACGGCCCTGTGACGTGACAGAGGGGACACACAATTTGTATGTAACAAATTATTATCTTTACTCTCGTTTGGTCAAAGGAAAACCCAGATGTGGGGCTGGGGGTAGAGGGAAGATCTGTTTTCAGCCCCTTCCGTCCGGTTTCTCTTGGTCCCAGAGCTTTGAGCTTTCCTCTTACCTGAAATGTGTAATATTACTTTACCGTAAAAGAATATTCTCATAGAAAACGGCTGGAACACATAGAGTAGAAAGAAGAAATTCATACTACCAATCTCGAGTCCACTAGTGGCACTTTGGTGGATAGTAAGTTTTAAATTGGATTTCGGAAACTTCGCCATTGATTTGATTTCACGAGAATATTCTAAGTCTCAAAGGAACCAACCGTACTTTTGAAAATTCATTGGATTATAAACCAGGGTGACTAGCGGTGGCCGTGTGCATTTATGTTCTGTGTATGTAAGTGGCACCACTGGAGATGGCAGTATACAACCTACTCAGATGCCTGCATGGCCCTGACTGTTGGTACCACGTACACCTCTTAGCAGTAACGTGGGGCTGGCTACTTCAGAGGTGTTTGGGGGTACACTTGGAGGTTCACAGTTCCTTTATTTCAGAAAGGAAATAATCAAGAAACATACTGGTTTAGTTGATTAATGGAATTTTATGCCAGGCCCTTTCCCTGCTCTTCCCAAGGACTCCGGGGTTCAACTGGGACTCATCAGCCCTTGAAGAGCTGAGGCCTTCTCTTACATTTTCAGCTACAAAAAACACACTTACTACTTGTGGAGAATATATCGGATAGTTCTATTCACCTGAATGCAAAATGAAACAAGTTCAATTATATTCCTATTCATTATAAATTGCTATTCGTGTCACTAATTACAAGGAAAAATCGTTAATGCCTTTTGAAAGTGATCTTACGTTATAACTAGTGATATGTATGTAAAGAAATCCTGGAAGTCTGTCTCCCCCTCCTTTAAAAAATATTTGGGGCGCCCAGAGGAGCCTCTAGTATCCATATTTCTATACTGGGATGAAATTTTAGGCAGCATTATCCTTAGTCCTCCCAGAGCTCTGGCTAATTGCACTGACCAGAGCACCCCCCAACAACGTGGCCTAGGTCACCAGTACCCATTCTGATTGGTTTCCGTACCCTCCCGAATGCAGCTAGATGTATGTCCTCTGTCACCACACGCTGGAAGCAGAAGAAATCACTTTTGCTATATTCCCATCGGAAGAGTCCTTGCTTCTTCAGGGGACCTGTGAGCAGCATTGAAGAGCAGGGAGGTCTGATGGCATCCTATGAAAATGCCTGGTGGATTCTCATTCTCACCCAAAACAAAAGCGGTTTAGGATGTTCTCACCGAGTTCGGGCAACCTGGAACACAGCAAATTTATTTGGGAGGACCCTGGGACGCCTCAAGGAGAGGTGTCATTTTCCAGTTGCTGAAGGGAGCATAACTAGGGACTATGCAGACTTATTTAAATGCTGTGGACAGAGATAAGCAATTGTGAGTGAAAGAAAAGTCACAAGGGTGGCTGCCCCAAGCCCCAGCTAGGACAGGTTTT
>NW_011888895.1:3493765-3515104 GCF_000151845.1 Pteropus vampyrus
CGCCATTGATTTGATTTCACGAGAATATTCTAAGTCTCAAAGGAACCAACCGTACTTTTGAAAATTCATTGGATTATAAACCAGGGTGACTAGCGGTGGCCGTGTGCATTTATGTTCTGTATATGTAAGTGGCACCACTGGAGATGGCAGTATACAACCTACTCAGATGCCTGCATGGCCCTGACTGTTGGTACCACGTACATCTCTTAGCAGTAACGTGGGGCTGGCTACTTCAGAGGTGTTTGGGGGTACACTTGGAGGTTCACAGTTCCTTTATTTCAGAAAGGAAATAATCGAGAAACATACTGGTTTAGTTGATTAATGGAATTTTATGCCAGGCCCTTTCCCTGCTCTTCCCAAGGACTCCGGGGTTCAACTGGAACTCATCAGCCCTTGAAGAGCTGAGGCCTTCTCTTACGTTTTCAGTTACAAAAAACACACTTACTACTTGCGGAGAATATATCGGATAGTTCTATTCACCTGAATGCAAAATGAAACAAGTTCAATTATATTCCTATTCATTATAAATTGCTATTCGTGTCACTAATTACAAGGAAAAATCGTTAATGCCTTTTGAAAGTGATCTTACGTTATAACTAGTGATATGTATGTAAACAAATCCTGGAAGTCTGTCTCCCCCTCCTTTAAAAAATATTTGGGGCGCCCAGAGGAGCCTCTAGTATCCGTATTTCTATACTGGGATGAAATTTTAGGCAGCATTATCCTTAGTCCTCCCAGAGCTCTGGCTAATTGCACTGACCAGAGCACCCCCCAACAACGTGGCCTAGGTCACCAGTACCTATTCTGATTGGTTTCCGTACCCTCCCGAATGCAGCTAGATGTATGTCCTCTGTCACCACACGCTGGAAGCAGAAGAAATCACTTTTGCTATATTCCCATCGGAAGAGTCCTTGCTTCTTCAGGGGACCTGTGAGCAGCATTGAAGAGCAGGGAGGTCTGATGGCATCCTATGAAAATGCCTGGTGGATTCTCATTCTCACCCAAAACAAAAGCGGTTTAGGATGTTCTCACCGAGTTCGGGCAACCTGGAACACAGCAAATTTATTTGGGAGGACCCTGGGACGCCTCAAGGAGAGGTGTCATTTTCCAGTTGCTGAAGGGAGCATAACTAGGGACTATGCAGACTTATTTAAATGCTGTGGACAGAGATAAGCAATTGTGAGTGAAAGAAAAGTCACAAGGGTGGCTGCCCCAAGCCCCAGCTAGGACAGGTTTTAACACAGCTTACATCCCTCTGGGGTAATTCCTGGCTCAGAGGCCAGAGGTGATTTCTCCAGTTACTGGTCCTACAGACACAAAGAAAGTCTCCTTTCTCTGTCTCTACTCCGCCTCCAACTCGGTGTCTGGAAGCGGCGGGGGTGGGGATGGGGGACCGCACTGGCTCCTCACACTACTGGCCTCAGCACCATCCAATATGACAGGCTCAGCCAGCGGCTTCCTCTCCCAGCCGCTGTCCCGTCTGCAACTGCACTGCGGAACCCCCAGGGGGCGCAAGTCACAGCACTGGCACGGATGTGTCCGGTTTACTTAAAAGAAAATTCATGGCACTTGAAATCAGTGTCTTGAAAGATGGGTGACTTTAACTAATTCCCATAAAGATAGCTTTTAGGCTAGCGGTGGCCTTGATCCAACTAATCCATCATCTCTGGGTGACCCATTCTTAGTATAGGGCCCAATTTCCTCCATTGATCGGTGTATTTCTAAACGCTATCAGCCTTCCCTGATCTCTAGTCCATAATGCTCTTCATAGGCTACCTGCAAGAATGAAATGCCCCTCATCTCAAGTAATATATGGCCCCTGAATTAGGTAATCTCAGTGTCAAATGAAGTCTTGTAGGAACCTTCAGTTATTGTATAAACCTAAATAACGGGAGGGGTCAGCAAACTTTTTCTTGTCACATGTTTTAGGCTTTGTAGGCATACAGTGTCTGTTGCAACTTCTCTATTCTGTTTTGCAGTGCAAAAGCAGCCATAGATGATACATAAAGAATGAGCATCGCTGGGTTCCAATAACAGTTTATTTATGCACACTTAAATTTCATATGCTCTTGGATTTGTTTCTACCATTTAAAGATATAAAAACTATCATTAGCTTACAGGCCATATGAAACAGGGAGCAGGCTGGATTGGGTGCTTGGGTACTTTGCTCGGTTATAGATGATTTATAAGATTGCCTCTGTCGACTGGAAAGCAGTATCAATTAGGTGTTCTGTCACCAAAAAGGAATTATTGGCGGCGGGAGGGGGGATAAAGGATTGCACTCCAGCCATGCAGATATGGTCACGTGCACACACTGAATTGTGTGCCAAGATGGAGAGGTATTTATAGAGGGAGAATAAAGAAGTTAAGGAGAGGGGTAGTTACAACCGCAGAACTCTACTGCAAACGTAGTTCTTCCTCTGGAGTGCTCCCCATAACGCAGAGTGCGAGAACTCCTCCCATCAGCTCTAGCTCCTCCCAAAGACCCTCCCGACTGCTTATGTCTGTTTAAAGTTCATGTCAACCGTTATCACTTCCAACTGAAACATATTATGATTACGTACTTAGCTTGATGAGTCCCAAATTAGTATAAGTATTAATTCCATTGATTGGGCATTTATTTTACAAAGTAAAACTGGGTGTTTCTTTTTAGGAAATACTATAAGAAAGGAGTATCTTACCCCCCAAATTCCTATCCTTTCCCCTTGGATAACAGATCAGCTCCACACCGGCTTGGGATGTTTGCTGAGTCGGGATGTTGGCGAGGGCCTGCAGGGGGCAGCGTGTGTGGAGTCTTGTGACTCTAGTTTGGTGTAGCGTCAGGCCCTCCCCTCTGAGGCAATAACCATGGAGATCCTGGCCCTGGCCTTAGGCTCCGAGTCTGTCACTAACTTGAGCTGTTGCCTGCAACTAAGGGTCTCTCTAGGCTTGAACCACAGCGACCTCCTGCCTCAGGACACTGGTTCAGTTCTGTCCTGAACCCAGTTCAGCCTTATCAGATTCTGGTTCTCCCTATCAGAATCTATAACTCCCTTTTACACAGGGTGGCACACATGAGCTTCCTGCCAACACAACTTCTTACTTCTGACAGACTTGATCTGCCCCACTTTCTGCCAGGCTTAAACTCGTAACTGTTCTCTGTCTGCTGCAAGCATGTCCTCCCCACACCGAGCTTCCTCCCATGACCCAGCAGAGGAAGCTCTTCTGCCTTCAACTTCCTAAATGATCCAGGTAGGTCCTTACAACTTCCAGCGACTAACTCTTCTCTAAACCAGTCCCAACTCAAGGTGCACCTAGTAGATAAGTAGATGCTTTGAAAAAAAACTTGCTGGGTGCAGGTTGTGAGTGGGTGTCCTTTTATCTCTTGTCATCATGGACGGCAGGGTACACAGTGCTTGCTCAGAAAGTCGGTTCAAGAGCCAGTTCCTCACCAGCAGCACAGGGCCCCATCTGAGATAGAGACAGCAATAGAGAGAGAGAGATGGGGAGAGATGGAAAGATGGAGAGACGGAGAAAAGTGGTGGTTCCATCGACTAGTGCTAGAAGCTTTGCATACTTACAGTGAGCATCTCTTCTTCCCATTGTCAAGGTTAGGGGGCCAGTAGGGGCTTCTTTTTAAAGCAGACCTTACAGCGACTGTGTCACTTTGTGTGTGTATGTTGGGGAAGGGGCGTGAAGCTACACATCTACTTCCTAAATGCTAAGAGTCATATAAATGGGTTTTAATCCATGTCCTTTGGACAAAAGAGCCCATCGATACTGCATAATCCGAAGACTTGCATGCCCAGTGAACATCGCTGTCATCCACTAGCTAATTAAGTCTCTTTACTGCCTACAGGCCTCTGCCTTGGTCAACACATGTGACTCATGACCTTAAATGAAAAGCTAATACGGCTTCTGAAATCCCCTTTATACCTCTTCAGGGAATCAAGTGACACCTGCAGAAAGATCCTGCTGAATGACCATGAGGCCTCAGTAGCTCTACTGGGTGTTATGTAAGAAAACAAAGGTTTAGATAGAGTAACTTTAAAAAGTTGAAACTTTGCAGGAAACAGGCCAAAATAAGAAGGCAAAGTGGTGAGGAAAAACTTCACACAGACTTTTAAAAAGTTAATTCTACAGTCTTTTATTACTAGCCTGAAGAAAACCCTTTAAATTACTCGGAAAATATTCACAGGACTAATCACATTGTGAGCTGGGAGACTGGATGTGAAGGGCTGCTCAGTGTCTCTGGCTGGAACAGGCAGGGACAGGATGTGTGACCTGCCCAGGGGGCCACAGCTCACCTGCCAGAGTCAAGGAGAGGACTGGGTCCCCTCACTGCCCAGTCCGACCAACGAGAAACAGAATATCAGAGGTACGCCAGAGACATTTTGCTAACAAATAATTACATGCCTTTTTAGTGTTTAAGATAAACCTTAAATTTTCTGGGATATCTCTGTAGAATCATTCTAGAAAACTGTATCATTAGAAATTTCTTTTTTAAAAAAAATAAGCTCGTCTCCCCCACGAGACCCCACTACTTGTCCCCAGGCACCAACGGCCCTTTTTGCAATGGAGACATGGAGTCCCGGGCTCCGAAAAGTCCTGAGGGGTACATCAGCAGCTTCAGTGGCTCAACGTCCTCTTCCCAGACCGGCACTTTGGGTCAAAGTGGTTTGGAGGACGTCTCACTCCTTCTCTGGAAATGAAATGACGGTCACAGAGTCCCAGGTGTCATCCTTTGGCGAGCTGTCCTTGTCCAGGGCCTCTAAGATAGGCTGCGCCGGGTCCTTTAAATACTTGAAAGGGGTGAAAACCAATATTGTAATTAGTTTATCGGTTCAGAATAGCAGACCTCGCACTTTAGTTTTAGCCGGCACCACCACGTTTTATTCAGGTATAACTTCCTACCTATTCCGTCCGCCAACGCAACCCCGTCTCAAAGCGCCTCCCCCTCCCCCACATCTCCCTGCCGCCCATTCGAACCCAAGGCCCGGGAGGTGACACCCGAAGGTGGAATGGAGCATCCCACTCAGGGAGGGCGAGCTCCGACTTGTGCACTCGGTGCCTGTGAATCACTAATCCTAAAGTGTCTCTGAGATTCGAACTTTTCGGTGAAGGAGAGAAACAGGACCTCTCATTCACCTACAATGGGGGCGAAGAGAGAAGTTCACGAGCGTTTTTCTCGCCCACTGTCATCCTGACGCCACAGAACATGGGATGAGCAGAGAACGTGGCCTGCAGGGGTGGCCGGCAGGGCCCTGGGGGCTGGTGGCGGGGCCGCGAGAAAGCCAAGGGCCTCGACACCGGTGACATTTCACCGAGCCCAACTCTGCTTTCCGTCCAGCCTCTGCTTTGGACTTGGCCATCAATTCACCAGGTTACCAAGCGCCCAGTGGCTGGCCCTTGGAAATGCAGAAAGATACTGAAATACGGCCAGCTTAGAGCCGGCTGTCTCAAATGAGGGACAACAACGAATCACTTGCACTTGTCAAACCTCGAAAAGCTAAGTGAAACAGGATTCGTTATTCTCAGGTAGCTTCAGTGGCCTCTGATATGGATTTTCACACTTTCCCAGGGAAGTGAACCGAAAGACTTCATGTTTTAGATTCAAGCCCCGCAAAAAACCACTAGAGGTAAATTAAATCACCTTAACCATTTTTAAGCGTAGAGTTTGCTTTACTAGAGTCCAGAGGTCGCTCTACTGCGTGAGGGAGATTATTAGTAAAACCCTGAGACCCCTCGAGAGCTGTGATTCAGTAACGATATGAATTGGGGAAGTTTCGTTTTGTTTTTGTTTTGTGGTGAGAGCTCTTCACATGGGTTCTACCCGCTTCATGAGGTTCTGAGAGCATCACAAGGCACTAACTACGGGCACCGTGCTGCACACAGCAGCTCTCTAGAACTTACTATAACTTGCGGAACTGAAACTTGATAGTCGTTGAACAGCAACTGCCTGCTCCCCCTCCCCAGCCCCCCGGTAACCACCGTCTGACACTCTGTCTCTGTGGGTCTGACTACTGTAATCCCTTTTACAAGTGGAATCATGCGGTATTTGTAGGGAGGTTCCGGGAAGGAATTTCACAGGTCACTTGTACGGTGCCCGCGTACTTTGAAGGCCTGGTGACAGATGAGGGAAAACACGGGGCCGCAGCTCTCTCTGAAAGCACCACTCTACCTTTACAGACTTGCCTCACCTACCATCGACGCACTCTAGAGATGACAGAGCACGACTGTTTCCAACGAAACAGGTTTTCAGTTTTAACCTGATTTTATTGAGAAATGCTAAACCTCCAGAAGCAGATACTTTCAAGTATTCTCCTATCGGCTGGCTTCTGATGGAAGCATGTCCCCACTGTGTCCTCAGAGTGCCAGCTCCCCTCACTACCCCCTGGGGGTCTGGGGCTATGCAGGAAAAGCAGACTTTGCCCGAGACCCACTTCATTCTTCTTTCTCAAGGCCCTTACGACACTGGTACCGCCCACTGAGCACCTGGCGTGCGAGGCCTCGTGTGCTCACGGCTCGTGTGCGTTTACTCCAGGCTCCTATGAAGCGCACACCGTCTGCCCCTGTCTCTCCGGCCTTTGCCCCCTCCCGCCAGGCTCCACTGGAGGGGAGGGGGGGCACTCTCTAAAAATCACAGGACTGGCGTGCTGTCTCCAGAGGGGGGCCTCCTGCCGCCAAGCCCGTGGCCAAGCCAGGCCCCTGGTCTGCCCAACCTCGTGCCATCACCATTTTTTAAAAAAACTGTGGTAATAGACATATACCGTACAAACGATCATCTTAACCATTTTTAAGCGTATGGTTCAGTAAAGTATATTCACATTGTTGTGCTGCTACCTCTATTATCCGTCTCCAGAGCAAAGCTGAAACTGTTAACGCTGGCTCCCCATCGCCACCGTGCTCCACCGTCTCTACGAACCTGGCCACTCTAAGGACCTCATATGAGTGGAATCAGACGGTGTTTGTCTTTCCATGACTGGTTTCTTTCACCTAGCATAATGCCCCCGAGGTTGCTCCAGGCTGTAGCATGCGTCAGAGTCGCCTTCCTCTTTAAGGCTGAATAACGTTCCATCGTTATGTGTATGTCACATTTGTTTATCCATTCGTCTGTTGACGGACATTTGGGCTGTTGTCATCTTTCAGCTGTTGTGAATGATGCTGCCATGAACGTGAATGTACAAATAACCCCGTACCACTAAAACCTCTGTGTCCGTGGCTTTGTCCACTGCCGAACCCCTAGGTATTGCCAGAGGGCTGTGGCGTGCTGACACGTCACCTATTTAGATGGACGCACACATACCTCTTCTATTTGTAGAGGGATGCCTGGTGGAGACTGAAAACAGTACTTAATCAGGCCTCTGTATTTCAGGACCAGGAAGAGACAGGGCACTGCCAGCATCGCCAGCACCAGAAAGGTTCCTATGGCGATCAGGACGTCTTGTTGAAGCTTGGTGGAGGCTAACAAGATGACGTAAAAGTGAAAAAAGGGACCATCCCATGCATGATACAAACATCAGGTCATTTCTCATCTGCCAACCGCTTAAAAAGTATTCATGTCCCAGTGAAACGGACAGATACCAGCCTCCTCCCCACACCATATATTTAAATTAGCAGCTAGTAAGGGAGTCCTAAAATCAAGCAAACGTTCAGCTTTTGCTACTGGACCTCTGGGCGCAAGCACGTGATACCAACAGTTACGAGCTCTCTCCTCTCTCCCTTCCCTCTGGGTCTCCCCACTCCCACTGCCCGTCGCCTCGTGTCAGCCCCCCAGTTTCGCCCTCTGAGGAGTATTCTTTCCCCAGCTCAGAAAGGGTACGAGAGGGCACAGCTTACCATCGATTGTCGTTTCGCGGCAAGTTACGTCACTAAAATGCCCAGGTCTACGGATGTTGAATGAATTCCAAAACAGTTCGGCCTTGACTTGTAAACAGTATACTCGTAAAGGTTTTAAATCATCCAGCACAATGGAGTTGCTCTTGAAGGGGCCTTTGACCTATGTGAAAACCACCAACAGCCACACATGTAAATGACCCAAACAGATACTGCTAAGCCACTTCCAACTTTTCAATGTTTCCTCAAATTCACAGTGGACATGTAACCAAAGAATAAGGAGTTTCTGTTTTTAAGGAGTCACTGGCTTAGACTGGACACATTTTATATGTGAAAAATGATGAGTAGTGTGATGGCTTTTTGGCTGTTTCTGGCTGTGAGGCCTCAGAGGGCCCACTGAGGACCCAAGGCAGCCACGGAGGGTCCAAAACTGGAATTTAGCAAACTTCTCAGATGGCATTTTGTCCTTTAAAATGAACACTTTGTTTTTCATGGTTAATCTAATGTAGATACTTCACGTTCGTCAACAGAGGAAAAAAAAAATCATTCTAGAAAAAAATGTGCCTTTAGTTCCCAACCTGCTTCTGGTTTTGACTTAAAACGTGCTGATTCCTTTCAGAGTTTTAGTCAAAATGACTTCGGCAATTTATGTGATCTGTAAACAGCGGGATCCCACACTCTCAGAGGATTCTGTCTCCTCTCGACCTCCCTGCTGCTGCCTCCCTGAGGCCTTGTCACCTCCACACAAGTCACTGGCTTCTCCCTCTTGTCCTGGACAATGCTGTCATTGTTCCACAGGTAAACAAGAGAAAGATAGACTCCATTATGGCAATATAGGACTTCTTATAAAAGACTGCTTTCTAATTCTGAGAGACAGTAGAATATACTGTGGCCATTTGAAATTGTGGTAGAACATATGCTCAGTAACGTGGAGAGTTGAAGCTGCTATAGTATTGACTGAAAAGAAGATCGTTCATCCTATTTTAGATTATTCATCTCATTTTAGAGTACTGATCTTATTTTAAAAAATACAAAATAATTGTATTATTTATGGATAGTAGGATTACAGGTGATTATTAATTTTATTTTCTTCTGTTTAATGCTGATGGGTTCCCAGGGCAGAGGAAAAAAAAAAAAATTTGCTCGGACTGCCACATTAAGCGATTTGAAGGACAGAATTCCGTCTGCGTTTATGTCGGCAGCCGGTTAGCGTTTCTGAAATTTAGAATCACAGGTTGCAGAGACGAGCCAACGCTTAGGCCCGAGACGGCTGTCCTCGGAAGGAAAGGCCTGGCTGGCCCCTGGGAACCTGCATTTCAGGAGGTCCCACCATTCCTTCAACCCTCCTTGCTCCGTGGGCGTTCCTGACAGATCCACACGCGTACAGCTCTCCAAATGGGCCAGGCCTTCGCACACCCGCTGGGCCTTCTCCCTAGAACACAGTCTCTCCTCCCAGGATACTTCTCACCTATTCGTATATGCCCGCTTTGTAAACTGTCCAAACCAGAGAAGTTGACATAGTTAAGCCTTGCAGACTGCAGTGCCGGATTCCTTGTTGTAGAAATAAGCCCACTAGAACCTTCTTCAAACTCCAGAGAGTGTCAAAGGCAAAGTCTGGACCCTAGATGACATCGGACCGAGGGGCCGCTCAGATGGACCTGGAGAGAGGGAACTCTCAGCACGGTGAGGAGAAAAACAGGTCGTGAAGACGTGACTTGAAACCAGATTAGGTCTCAGACTCCTAAGGTACTGATACTGGGACAGCCTGTTCTCCTTGTCCATTTTAAAGTTTACTTTCTTTTGCTGAGTCGGAAACTCCAAGAAAAGAAAATCAAGACGACAACGAAAAAATGCTCTTGCCTGTTCGATTCCTTCCTTTTCCCAGTAACGGACATAATAAGAGAAAGTGGCCACGGAGGGGTCGTTGACGTCAAATGGAGGGGAGAACATGATGATAAGGGAGCGTTTTCTTGGAGTCACCCAAATGTTTTCTGGAGGCCCGACGGTAACTGAAACAGAATTACAAACAAAAACAAAGAATGAATATAAAAATATATACACACATATATATACATACTGTGCGTGTATATATATATATATATACACACACATACTGTATATAGTATTATAGCTACACAGTATATATAATACAATACAATGCACGTATACATATACATACTATATACTGCATACGTGGCGCATGTGCACGCACGCATGCATGCGCGCGCGCGCATTTCTATATGCAGTGAGGTTGCCTTCTGGCCCACGAGACTCCCGGCCGCAGCTCCGGCCGCATTTACTTGGAAAGCTACGGGGCAGCACCGGGGACTTCCTGCCGTCACGAAAGGAGGGGCCCTCGCGGTGGTCCACGTGGCGGCCAGAGCGGGTCTCTCGGGCCCCCCAGGAGACAGCGCTGGTACAAGGGGTCAAGACCAGGTCAGGCAGGTGCAGGGGTCTCCGTGGCTTCAAAGCCACAAGGGCCAATAGCTCTTATAACAGCTCCACGGGAACGAGTCCCAGGGTCCCCGTAAAGCCTGTGCCCGGCTACGAGGATCGCGGCACGAGGCACAGCCCAGAGACGCGGTTTCCTACCAGGTCTGTTTCGGATCGTCTCAGTTGAAATGCAGTTTGCCAGTCAGGGATTATTCTGACCGGAAGCAATGCTGCCTAGTGTCACGGGTGACATGCTGCCTTTATCGGGTTTCCAGAGAAACAGAGCTGGAAGGTTAATTGAAGGTCACATTTTCATGCAGAGGGGAAAAGCTTTTGTTAGCTCTTACCTATACATATTTTGTTCCATAATTTCTATATAAATGAACGAAGGTGGTGTTTACACACCTGTAAATTCATTTGTCTCCCAGCTTATTGTAACATGACACTTAAATAGAATAACGGAGAAACACGACTATTGTAAATCTATTTGTTAAGCCTTTTCATATAATCCTGGGACAGCCCAGGACTGTGACTCATGATGTGCTATAAATAAAAGGTTACAGCAGTTATGGGGTAAGCATTTAATTGTATACTTATTGGAGGAACTCAGATCAAAGCACGGGTTGGGTCTTCAAGCTCTAAGAGGCCTGTTTCTGTTTGTTTTATACATGCAGTCACATTACTGGGCACGGTTTCGTGTTGACGCCTCCATGCTCTCCCCAGGGCAAGGGTTAGGCATATGGTCTGGCCAGCTTTCTCTGTACGCAAAAGTAACCAGGGGTTTGCAACTGTGCCCTCTGACCTCATTCATTCTGGTGGAGGAAGTAATCCAGACGGAGACAGGGCAGGGCCGGGCTCACCAACAAAGAGAGGAAGGCCCGCGAATTGGCTGTGAGCGACAAAGAGCTCTTCCATTAAACCTGCTCTCAGATGCTGGCTTCTCTTTTCACGGCTGAATGGATGGAGCACAGGAAAGCCTGCTGACACGCAGGGCTCGGCCACCTGCTGCAGGCCTCTCTCACCTCCTTAGGAGGACACATTCTCTAGACCTTTTCGTGACTTATGCATGGGGGGTGGCGCACAAGCACTGAAGCCCGCAATGACTCATCACTTAATCTGCAAAGTCAGTGCTGCAAGACTTCCCCTTCTGAGGGGCGTGCTGGATCTGGGATCTGACACCAACCTGATAAGCTCATCCTGAGGTGGGAAGCGACCTGCCTTCTCTCAGGAGGGCCAGTGGCACTATGCATCACCGCTGAGCGCGGCTTCCGCACACTGCGTGATTACTATAAACCAGGCAACACAGACGTCACATGGGAGTCCACACAGATCCGTGTCACAACCGTAGAAGGTGATCTCCGTTTCCCACAGGGGATGCCAAAGCCGAGAGGTGATAGCACTTGCCCAGAGTTACAGCCAGTAAGTGGCAGGGGAGGGATGGGAACCCGGCTCTGTGTGACGCCAAAGCCGGCTCCCTGCAGCCGTCTCACCCTTCCACCCTCGAGCACCGGGTAAACCGTCTTCACGCTGGTTACTCATCCCCACTCCACAAGCGGCGAAAGCGGCGATGGGACTGGAAAACACCACCGCCAAACCTTGCGCATGATGGGGCAGAGACGCCAACCCAGCCAGCGACTAACCAGGGACGCTGCCACCCAACTCGGGCTGAAAGGACAGGCAGCAGCTGACAGTGGACCGATGACCTTTATGACAGGTCCCACTTCTAGTTCCATACTTTTTCTCCTGGGCAGGGACCGGTGACCACCACCATTATTATTATTATTTTTAACTAATTCTTCCTTAGGCGACACTTGATAGCTCAAATGTGTGATGGTTCTCTACTCAAGGACAAATGACTTGTCCACAGTAGAAGATCAGGGGCTGCATGTCTGCCCCTTCCACCCCTCCATCACCTAGCACAGGCCACCGATTTTTTTTTTTTCCTTCTCAGCTTCCTATAACAGACAATTTCAAAATGCATAGAAAGCACAGAGAAGATCGTAACAAAAGTTGAGGTACTGGTTTCCCAACTTTAAATTGACCATTGAGTCATGGCCAGTGCTGTTCCTCCTGTGCCGTCCACCTTGCTCTCAGCCCTCCCACTCTCTGGATTATTTTGATTGGATCTCAGACGTCACATCATTTCATTTGCAAATAATTCAGAAATGTATCTCTAAAACATAGGACCCCCCCCTTTTAAAAACGTAAACAAAATACCATTATAACACCTAAAATAAATGAACAATAATAGCTTCATGCATCGCCGAATATCTAGACAGCAATCCCATCTCCTCGATTGCCTTACGCTTCAGTTTGTTTGAATCAGGATCCCAATAAGTTTGACACTTTGTTTGTATAAATCATGGACACTGAAGAAACATCGGGCACAGATGATCACGTGAAAAATGAATCCTTGAAGGAACAAATGTACAAACTTGTATCTCATGATTCTTATGATCACTTCCAATACCTGGGAGCATATTTTTTCATTCAGTTATTCACCAAATATTTACTGAATATCTACTATGTGCCAGAGACCATTCAGGGCTGGATTAAAGTCTTTCTTGAACATGAAAGAAGTTGTGCTAGGATGGGTAAGGGTGATCAGTGCAGCCAACATGCTAGTATTCGATCTAGTATGGAGGTCAGCAAACTTTTTCAGGAAGTGCCAGAGTAAGTTTAGGTTTTGCAGACCAGACAGTCCCTGTTGCAACCGCTCTCCTCTACTGTTGTAGTATGGAAGCAGCCATGGACCACACATTAAAAGATGGTACGACTGCATTCCAATAAAACTTTATTTACAAAAACAGCCTGGCGGGCCAGATTTCGCCTGCAGGCTGTAGTCTGCCAAGCCCTGATCTAAGCAAATCACACTCCCCTAGCACCAGCCTCCATGGTCAGTACCCAGGTTGGACCATCAAACTCACCTCTTGGCTAGCTGTCTAGGGTGAGAGGCAGGACCGAGGTGCGTGGAGTTAATACTGCTCGGTGAAAAAGGAAGCGACGGAAACCTGGGCACGACAGAGCAAGTCTGATACGCAAGGTCTCTTACCGTTCCGATAGTGCTGGAACCAAGGCGCCGTCACCCAGGCAGACACGCGCTCCGCCAGCTCCGCCCGGACACGTACGGAGACGTTGAAATGCAGTGGGAACCCCTTCGAGAGGCTGGTTTGGGTGAAGCTACACTCTGTGGCCGTGATCCTGGTACAGTTCACCTCTGTGTACGGTGCGTGGACGTTGGACCACTTGTCACTGCCGGAGCTGAAAAGAAAAACGGGATTCCACGTCAGAATTCTCTTTCCTATCACATGTGACAGTTTCCCCAGAGCTTTATTCAGCTATGACTCACGTACCGTAGAATTCACCTGTTTAAAGTGTCTGAGTCAGTGGCTTCTAGCATATTCAACAAGGCTGTGCAACCATCAACACAATCGATTTTAGAACATTTTCATTATCCCAAGAAGAAACCCTGTACCTATCGGCAGTCACTCCCCCTTTCCCCCATTTCAACCATTAATCTACTTTCTGTCTCTATGGATTTGCCTATTATGGAATCATCAACTATGTGGTCTTTTGTGACTATAAATGGGTTAATAAACTACATGGTCTTCTGTGAATCGCTCCTTTCACTTAGCCTGTCACGCTTAGCATGTTTTCAAGCATGATACGTGCTATAGCATGTATAAGTATTTCGTCCCTTCTTTTGGCCAAATATTATCCCATTGTAGGAATATACCACATTTTGTTGATTCATTCATCTGTTGATGGACATGTGGGTTGTTTCTACTTTTTGGGTATTGTGAATAATGCTAAGAATATTCACATACAAGTGTTTGAGTGGACATATGTTTTCAATTCTCTGGGGTATATACCTAGGAGTGGAATTGCTGGGTCAATATGGTAACTCTATTTCTAACTATTTCCCAAAGCGGCTACACCACTTTACATTCCTGCTCGAAATGTATGAGGGCTCCAGTTTCTCCACATCCTCACCGACATTTGTTATTACGCCTTTTTAACTGTAGCCATCCTAGTGGGTGTGCTGTGGTATTTCACTGTGGTTTTGATCTGTAGTCCCCTGATGAATAATAATGTTGAGTATATTTTCATGTTCCTGTTGACCATCTGTATCTATCTTCTTTGGAGGACCATCTACTCAAATTCTTTGCCTATATTTTAATTCGGTTATTTGTCTTTTAATGGTTGAGTTGTAAGAATCTTTTATATGTTCTAGATACGAGTTGCTTATCAGATATTTGGTTTGCAAATATGTTCTCCCATTCTGTCCTACAACTGATCTTTTAAAGATTTTTTAAAAAATTAACTTAGTGAAATAAGTCAGATGAAAAAAGACAAAAACCCTATGCTTTCACTCACACGTGGAATACGAAACAAAAAATGAGCTAAAAAAAGAAAAACATACTTGTAGATACAAATAACAAAATGGTGGGTACAACTGATTTCAGCCTCTGTAGACTGTGTCTTAGAAGTGATACTATGTTCATACAAACCCCATTCATGCATCCAGCTAGTGTGGAGTTGGTTTTCACTGCCCATTTAAAGAGAATTTTTCCTTCCCCATATGAAAACCCTGCCAACTACATGGCCATGTGTCCTTGTAAGTGACAATGCGTTCCCCAGAGTCCTAAAAGCTACATCCCCAAATGGGACTCTGGTCACCAGCTCTGACCTCTGTCCTTGTCTTAGGTGATAGATTTGGGAGAATGGGTGCCAGCACCCTCAATGAGGGGCAGTGGGCAGTATCCCCTCTAGGGACAAGCTATGCCCTGGACAGTGACCCCGGGGATCACTGCCACTAGCTTCCACACAACACATGTGCTCCTCAGTGTACCTCTGGCCCTGACTAGAGACTTATCTTCTGTGACAGTGGCAAGTGACAAGATGAAAGCCACTTCAAGATGTGTGGCCAGGGCTTCCATAGACGGCGTCTGCCATATTCACACACCTCCAAGGCCTGGGGTCACAGCCCCTAATGGGGAGAGGGATTCCAAACGACAGGCACCCCTCTCAGATTGGGGGTGTGCGCTTCAGAAGTACGTGATTTTTTTTCAAGGTTTATGGATACTTACAGATACACTAACCTCCTCTCCACTGATCCCAGCTATTGAACGTGGGCAAAAGGCCTCATATATTTCAAAAGTTCATGCCTTAACTCACCACGGAATCAACTACCTGTGTTCCACTTCCTTGCCTCTCCTCCAAACTTGCCCCTTTCCCAGAAGTACTTTTTAAAACTGTTTTTCAAAAAAGGAGTTGAAAGAAGAACAAGCCATCCACATTTAAGTGACAGCCGACACACGAAGGCCAGCAGTTTGGGGGAAAGGAAGCTGCCTCTGGAAAGCTGCCTCCTCATCTATTTGCAGAGGGTAAAAATAAGGCGACGTGGGCCCCATTTAAATGAAAAATGTAATAAACACAGCCTCAAGAGCATGACACTGCCCAGCGCCAGACTCTCAGCTTCTAGTTTGGCGTTCTGACCAATCAGCCCGTCTGAGCCTACCCAGCGAGTCATCCTAGATCCTCCTTGCAGTGTACACAGTACAGATTGCCTCCGTCCCTGAAATTACTTAATTTTGAAAGCAACCTTTATCACGAGAGCGAGCACAGCATAGCACAGTGGTTAAAAACATGGACTCTGGAGCCATATTACCTGGGTTCAAATCCCAGTTACTTTACTTCCCTGTTCCTTAGACTCCTTACCTATAAAGTGGTGATAAACTATAGTAACTGCCTCCCAGAGTTGTCACGAAGGTAGAACCTGTGGCCATCAGGAAGGAGCCTGGTCAAGGGCCTGGTGCCTAGTAAGCGCCTTTTAGATATCTGGCAAACATCGGGGCAACTAAAGATCTCACCGTTTAGCCTGCGAGACCACTCCCCTTTGACCCAGCAAATCCTCTTCTAGGATTATAAGAAAATAATGAGATGAGTTATGTATGAGGACTTTACCTACAACAGTCACAAACATCACCTATCTCTACCCGTGAGTGGGGCACGTGTGATGCACCATGCAATAAAAATGTTTATGCAGAAATAATGACAGGAAAAAAATGCTCGCATGGTTAACTATGTTAAAATAATTTTAAAAGGGACACAGGACCCAAAAGCGTAACCCCAGCTTTGTTTCATTTTATACACACACCAGCACAGGTGGGGCACGACCTAGAAAGGGCCCTGCTATTTTCGAGAACAAAAATTGGGCTCTTTTTTTTTTTAAAGTGAAATATCCAAGTTTTTAATATTGATAGTAACTGGAATAAAAATCTAAACAATGTGGGCCAAATACAGCCTGTAGGCTGCACTATCTACAACCCCTGATATAAACTTCAAATTTTCCTACAAAGTGCTCTATGTGGTTTTGGTTTTGCTACTGTGACTGTCATAAAACAGAGGCACTTTTGTTTATAATTATAGTAATGCTTTACTGTAGAGAAACGGGATGGAAAGTTTTAAGTCCCACAAGCCTCAAAATTAAATTATTTAATGTAACTAAAATGTCCCGAATGTGTAAAAGTATCTAAAACAAAACAGAGGCAAAGCCCTCTTTCTCATCAAATCTGCGACTGGAAACGCAAACAAAATCAGCCTCAGGGTCAGTTTTTAGTGACCGCTCGACTTTTCTAAACAGGGACGTTCGCATTCACCCCATCCTTTGTGCCTTTTCCCAAAACTAACATCTACTCCGAAAAAAAAAAAAAAAATCTATGAAATGCTTTCCAAAAAGAAAACAAAGGAAACAACTTAGTCTGTGATATGAAACTGTCAAAAGCTTTAAAAAATATGTATATATTTACGGACACTCTGTCGACGCACAAATGTACTTCCCCATTCAAGGTTAAGGAATGCTAGTCAATAAATCAGCTGGGACTTCCTGTTACTGAAATCTTTTTGTTTAGCTCTAGGATATTATGTTTACTAAATGCTGAGTAGGGCCAGCTTCAGGTATGTGACCTATGCAGTGACACAAAGCCCTACTCTTGGAGGGCACCTGGTTTGATGTGCTGCTGCTGCTGCCATCTTGAAATTCTTAATGATTTTTGAGCAGGGGCCCCACGGTTTCATTTTCCACTGGGTCCCAAAGTTATGCCATTGGTCCCAGTGGACTGGTCTAGTAATTAGAGATGATTGTGTTTGTAATATATAATGACTTGAGGAATAGATAAATATGATTCAGAGATAATCTTCAAACCCCAGTTTAGAATCTGTTTTTATGAAGCGAATTTTGTTACAATGGACGTTTAAAGATGAAGAAGAAATCATGTGGAAACCCACTCTTCCAACACATTAACTATCATTTTTCTACTTGTTCTTGACCACAGACATATTCCGACTTTTACAGAGTTGCAACCACTACCAGATAATACACAATTATCCTGTTTAGTGGTCGCTTAATGGGCAACTATAACGTAACATGACACGGTTTGCCACCTTCCTGTTGATGGACATAAACGTACACTTCAATGTGTATGTTTTTATGAATATGGTTTTTTTTTCTACTTAGGGTAAAAGTAACATGAGCATTTCCAAGACTAAATAGAAGAATTACTCCCTAAGAGGGATGTGCCAATCGATCCTGATCCAGCATTGTATCTACCAACCACATTCTCACAAGCGTTGAGAATTACCATTTCTTTTCATTGTTTATTTGGTAATATAAAATGACTTAGTCAATAATTTTAACTTAGTCTTCAATGAACATATTTAACAACTAAGCAAATAACAACTGAGGACTTGGGTTCTGCCTTTCTACTTCCTATGTGTTACATAAAAGCTTGACAAGGAGGTGAGAGAGAATGAGGGGCCAGAATATAATGCAAAATGGAAAACCCACTTAGAAACTGAGAATTAACAATAATTAAATAGATAAATTCCTCATTAGGCCAAATGTGGCTTATGAGGTTGAATAAAGCAGATTTTTAAACCCGAAGAAGATGAAGACTAAAAGGTGCTTCCTGCCCTTTCAAGCCGGGAAGCCTGTTTATACAGGTTTCTCCTGAAACCGACGAGAGAATGAACTTCCGCCAAACTAAGAAGTCACGTGGTTAGACAGCGGAGTTCTCTAAGCATTTGGATGAGTGGGAAGTTGTGAAATCTCGGTCCTTGGAGATTTTAAAAATGTGAGAGAAATAGCTGCTTCCCATGGATTTGCTGACACTTGTGTCTACAGGCAGGAACGCGAAGCTGGCCTGGGTGGCTCAGCTCCCCTCCGTATCCCAAGAAAGACACCAACGGAAACATCTGCTTACAATTTGAACTGCACCTGGTAGACCACGGGCCTTGTGTCATTGCTCAGGGACACCGGCTCCCAACTCAGAACCTGCATGGCATTGTACAGGTGAATCTTCAGGTTTTCAGGAGCAGGCAGCTGGGAACGAGAGTCTTGAAAGGGACAGAGAACAAGAGAAGGGAGAAGAGGTGGAATGGAAAGGGAGGGTCAAAAGGAGAAAACTCAGTTACACACATATTTAAACACACACTGCCGAACCACGTATACAACTCGGTTTTTGTCCAAGTGCAGAAACGGCATCACTCGACCTCCCCGGCATACCCCTACTCCCGCTTTGACTAAAGGTGGTACCATCGACACAGTCCATGGGAAGACAGAGGGGCTTGGGGCTGCCTTTCCACCTGCAGGTGACAGGGGCTACGCACCAGAGTCTGGCCGGACTGGAATGCCTGCTCCGCCTTTAGCGAGTGTGCGTGACTGGGCAGGTCACTTACCAGTCAGGCCTCAGTTTCTGCTTCAGGAATAAGGGAAGAGTAATAGTACACTCCACAGGCTGTTGTGAAGATTAAATTGGTGGCCATGTGACAGACTCAGTACCAAGGGAGGGTACAGTAAACCTCCACAAACGCGTACACATGTGTCCCCACTCGCGCACGGAAGCAGGGGTGCAGAGCGTGCGCGAGCACGAGGCCTGCCTTCTGGGCTTTACCAGAGCTGCTCTGCTCCCCGAGGACCCCCCAGCATCACAATCACTGACGTGCTGCTTACAAGGCAGATTCCCAGGCCTGACCCCAGACGGGAAAATATGCATTTTCAACAAGCTTCCCAGCTGAATCTTAAACACATGAAAGGTTGAGAACTACAAACAACAAGCTGTCACACTCCCCAGGGAACCACCACCAAAATCAGAATTCCCCTCCTTGGGGTGACCTGGCAGACACAGCCCCAATCCCCCAGGCAGGTACTTTCTAGGACTGGGCTGGAGGGTGTGGGCTCAAGAGCCTACTCTCTAGTAAGCAAATACGATAAGATTTTCTCTGACACTGAAAGATTAATGAGAAACACCCAGAAGGTGAGAAGAAAAGTTTGGAAAACGTGCTGTACCAGAATTCAGAGCAGGAAATTCAAACCACACATTTTCGGTAAATGCATCCAATTTTGACGAACAGTGACCAGGTGGGCCTACGGCCCGGCCGGCCAGCTCTCCTTCTGAAAGATGCGTTACCAAGAGTCTGTGGCCACTTGTTTACTTACAGAATGTCCATCGTCTCCACATCTACGAGCTTGGCTAACCTTTGCTCCAGATCTTTATTGAACCAGCTAACCGACACTTTGCCCAATTCATACCAGGCCTCGTGAAAGCTGGGCCAAAGGCCGATGGACAGGGACAGCGTGGTGGGGGGCTGCTCCCCTGACGACCCTTCCCGCTCACTGTGGCTGCCAGGGCCACCAGACAGAGCTGAGCACTGAAGTCCTGCTTCCAGGGAGGGCCGTGCAGGGCCCCACGGGGTACGTGCTTGCTTTAGGCTGGGCGCCCATCAGAGACCCAGAAAGCCCCTACGCCGCCTGGCATCAATTCCCTGGCATCTATTGATGCTGAAATAAATTACCATAAATTTAGTCTTAAAATAACCCAGACTTAGGCTCTTAGCAGTTCTGGAGGTCAGACGTTCGAAACAGGTCTCACTGGGCTAAAGTCAAGGTGTCGGCAGGGCTGGGCTCCTTCTGGAAGCTCCAAGAGGAAGCACAGTTCCTTGCCTCTCCCAGCTTCCGGAAGCTGCTCCTCTCTTTGACTGGGGGCCCTTCCCCCAGCAGCGCCGGGCTCAGTCCTTCCTGCTTGTGCTGCCATCTGTCTGGTTCTGACTCTTCTGCCTCCCTCTTCCATCTTTCAAGGACTCTGGAGGTTAGATAGGGCCCACAGAGCCCAATGATCCAAGCGTCACCTCCCATCCCAGCATCCTTAATCACATCGGTGAAGTCCCATTTGCCATGTAAGGGGCTTGGCATGTGGACATCTTTGGGGACCGTTAGTCAGTCGCCTGCCGCAGTGCCCCCTCGCCATGTCTCCATCTCTGGGGCGGGGGAGTCAGCAGGCATTTCCTCTCCCTCCACCCTTCTCCCGACACCCCCATCTCCCCAGTCTAGACATGCGGCTAAGAAAGGAAGCACCCAGGGACCCAGTGATGAAGGAAGGGCTTCCACCCCGACGGACACGTGGGCCGCAGGGCTTCCCTGCCACAGACGGGCCTCCCACTTTCTTCGACTTTCATTCTTACCGAGGTGTGCGAGACGGGACCCGCAGTTCTGCCCTTGCATTTGAGTTTCCTGGAATCCTGCCTCACCGCAGTGAGAAGAAAACAAGCCTTAGAACTGTGCGTTGCCAGCGGCGTGCCACAGATCGTCCACCCGTTAACGGCCGCCTTGTCCCACTGCCCTCTCAGAAGGCCTGTCCCTGAACGGCCTCGCCCCTCGGTCTCCTTGTTTCTGGAAAACGGTGGACACACTCCCGCCTTGTGTCTCCCTTGCTGCTCCCTTGCTCCGGAACCTTCTTTCCTGCTGTGCCACAGCTCTCGACCCTTCGCGTCTCTGCTTGGGTGTCACCCTGTCAGAGCTGTTTCCTGCAGACCGTGCCCAGGGCACAGGGCGCCCTGTCTCTGCTTCTTCCGCCACCTTTGCTCACACCATGGTGGTCGGGAGCGTGTTCCAGAACCGGACTGCCTGCGCTCAAAGCCACACACTCTTCGTGGGAGCTTGGGCGAGCTGTTTCTGTTTCATCTCTTTGTGCCTCGGCTCGATCTCATCTGTAAAATGAGGATGATGACACTACAGACTTCAAAAGGTTGCAA
>NW_011888895.1:3515154-3522886 GCF_000151845.1 Pteropus vampyrus
CAAGCGTTGAGAATTACCATTTCTTTTCATTGTTTATTTGGTAATATAAAATGACTTAGTCAATAATTTTAACTTAGTCTTCAATGAACATATTTAACAACTAAGCAAATAACAACTGAGGACTTGGGTTCTGCCTTTCTACTTCCTATGTGTTACATAAAAGCTTGACAAGGAGGTGAGAGAGAATGAGGGGCCAGAATATAATGCAAAATGGAAAACCCACTTAGAAACTGAGAATTAACAATAATTAAATAGATAAATTCCTCATTAGGCCAAATGTGGCTTATGAGGTTGAATAAAGCAGATTTTTAAACCCGAAGAAGATGAAGACTAAAAGGTGCTTCCTGCCCTTTCAAGCCGGGAAGCCTGTTTATACAGGTTTCTCCTGAAACCAACCAGAGAATGAACTTCCGCCAAACTAAGAAGTCACGTGGTTAGACAGCGGAGTTCTCTAAGCATTTGGATGAGTGGGAAGTTGTGAAATCTCGGTCCTTGGAGATTTTAAAAATGTGAGAGAAATAGCTGCTTCCCATGGATTTGCTGACACTTGTGTCTACAGGCAGGAACGCGAAGCTGGCCTGGGTGGCTCAGCTCCCCTCCGTATCCCAAGAAAGACACCAACGGAAACATCTGCTTACAATTTGAACTGCACCTGGTAGACCACGGGCCTTGTGTCATTGCTCAGGGACACCGGCTCCCAACTCAGAACCTGCATGGCATTGTACAGGTGAATCTTCAGGTTTTCAGGAGCAGGCAGCTGGGAACGAGAGTCTTGAAAGGGACAGAGAACAAGAGAAGGGAGAAGAGGTGGAATGGAAAGGGAGGGTCAAAAGGAGAAAACTCAGTTACACACATATTTAAACACACACTGCCGAACCACGTATACAACTCGGTTTTTGTCCAAGTGCAGAAACGGCATCACTCGACCTCCCCGGCATACCCCTACTCCCGCTTTGACTAAAGGTGGTACCATCGACACAGTCCATGGGAAGAAAGAGGGGCTTGGGGCTGCCTTTCCACCTGCAGGTGACAGGGGCTACGCACCAGAGTCTGGCCGGACTGGAATGCCTGCTCCGCCTTTAGCGAGTGTGCGTGACTGGGCAGGTCACTTACCAGTCAGGCCTCAGTTTCTGCTTCAGGAATAAGGGAAGAGTAATAGTACACTCCACAGGCTGTTGTGAAGATTAAATTGGTGGCCATGTGACAGACTCAGTACCAAGGGAGGGTACAGTAAACCTCCACAAACGCGTACACATGTGTCCCCACTCGCGCACGGAAGCAGGGGTGCAGAGCGTGCGCGAGCACGAGGCCTGCCTTCTGGGCTTTACCAGAGCTGCTCTGCTCCCCGAGGACCCCCCAGCATCACAATCACTGACGTGCTGCTTACAAGGCAGATTCCCAGGCCTGACCCCAGACGGGAAAATATGCATTTTCAACAAGCTTCCCAGCTGAATCTTAAACACATGAAAGGTTGAGAACTACAAACAACAAGCTGTCACACTCCCCAGGGAACCACCACCAAAATCAGAATTCCCCTCCTTGGGGTGACCTGGCAGACACAGCCCCAATCCCCCAGGCAGGTACTTTCTAGGACTGGGCTGGAGGGTGTGGGCTCAAGAGCCTACTCTCTAGTAAGCAAATACGATAAGATTTTCTCTGACACTGAAAGATTAATGAGAAACACCCAGAAGGTGAGAAGAAAAGTTTGGAAAACGTGCTGTACCAGAATTCAGAGCAGGAAATTCAAACCACACATTTTCGGTAAATGCATCCAATTTTGACGAACAGTGACCAGGTGGGCCTACGGCCCGGCCGGCCAGCTCTCCTTCTGAAAGATGCGTTACCAAGAGTCTGTGGCCACTTGTTTACTTACAGAATGTCCATCGTCTCCACATCTACGAGCTTGGCTAACCTTTGCTCCAGATCTTTATTGAACCAGCTAACCGACACTTTGCCCAATTCATACCAGGCCTCGTGAAAGCTGGGCCAAAGGCCGATGGACAGGGACAGCGTGGTGGGGGGCTGCTCCCCTGACGACCCTTCCCGCTCACTGTGGCTGCCAGGGCCACCAGACAGAGCTGAGCACTGAAGTCCTGCTTCCAGGGAGGGCCGTGCAGGGCCCCACGGGGTACGTGCTTGCTTTAGGCTGGGCGCCCATCAGAGACCCAGAAAGCCCCTACGCCGCCTGGCATCAATTCCCTGGCATCTATTGATGCTGAAATAAATTACCATAAATTTAGTCTTAAAATAACCCAGACTTAGGCTCTTAGCAGTTCCGGAGGTCAGACGTTCGAAACAGGTCTCACTGGGCTAAAGTCAAGGTGTCGGCAGGGCTGGGCTCCTTCTGGAAGCTCCAAGAGGAAGCACAGTTCCTTGCCTCTCCCAGCTTCCGGAAGCTGCTCCTCTCTTTGACTGGGGGCCCTTCCCCCAGCAGCGCCGGGCTCAGTCCTTCCTGCTTGTGCTGCCATCTGTCTGGTTCTGACTCTTCTGCCTCCCTCTTCCATCTTTCAAGGACTCTGGAGGTTAGATAGGGCCCACAGAGCCCAGTGATCCAAGCGTCACCTCCCATCCCAACATCCTTAATCACATCGGTGAAGTCCCATTTGCCATGTAAGGGGCTTGGCATGTGGACATCTTTGGGGACCGTTAGTCAGTCGCCTGCCGCAGTGCCCCCTCGCCATGTCTCCATCTCTGGGGCGGGGGAGTCAGCAGGCATTTCCTCTCCCTCCACCCTTCTCCCGACACCCCCATCTCCCCAGTCTAGACATGTGGCTAAGAAAGGAAGCACCCAGGGACCCAGTGATGAAGGAAGGGCTTCCACCCCGACGGACACGTGGGCCGCAGGGCTTCCCTGCCACAGACGGGCCTCCCACTTTCTTCGACTTTCATTCTTACCGAGGTGTGCGAGACGGGACCCGCAGTTCTGCCCTTACATTTGAGTTTCCTGGAATCCTGCCTCACCGCAGTGAGAAGAAAACAAGCCTTAGAACTGTGCGTTGCCAGCGGCGTGCCACAGATCGTCCACCCGTTAACGGCCGCCTTGTCCCACTGCCCTCTCAGAAGGCCTGTCCCTGAACGGCCTCGCCCCTCGGTCTCCTTGTTTCTGGAAAACGGTGGACACACTCCCGCCTTGTGTCTCCCTTGCTGCTCCCTTGCTCCGGAACCTTCTTTCCTGCTGTGCCACAGCTCTCGACCCTTCGCGTCTCTGCTTGGGTGTCACCCTGTCAGAGCTGTTTCCTGCAGACCGTGCCCAGGGCACAGGGCGCCCTGTCTCTGCTTCTTCCGCCACCTTTGCTCACACCATGGTGGTCGGGAGCGTGTTCCAGAACCGGACTGCCTGCGCTCAAAGCCACACACTCTTCGTGGGAGCTTGGGCGAGCTGTTTCTGTTTCATTTCTTTGTGCCTCGGCTCGATCTCATCTGTAAAATGAGGATGATGACACTACAGACTTCAAAAGGTTGCAACAGCTGAGAACAGTGTGGGCACCACACGATTGCTGCCTCTTCTCATCGCTAGCAGCTTACTGACTCTCTCCCCCAGACACTAAAGCGGTGAGCTCCAGGAAGACTAGCGTTGTTGGGTTTAGGGGTTGTTTTAACGCCAGTGTCTGGAGGAGCAGACTTGCCACCTCCTTCAGATATTCCGTAGCCAGTTTTTTGTGTCCTCGGCTTGCACTCACCCACTCAAAACCCACGCAAAGCTTAGGCTCTCTTTTCCCTTCCTCGCTTTTGGTTAAGCCCTCCCTTTTCTGGCCTCAGAGGCTGCGGCAGGGAGTGGGTAGAAAACTCGGGACCATGGACTTGTATCTGGATGGCTCTGGAGTAGATATACTTAGGGCCATAGCACCTGCTGTTAATAGTGTTGACAAAGGCTCGATGGGAAGAGAACAGGATTTATGGAGCCCTGGAACCCTGATCCTGCCACCTACAGCCACGGGCCCCTGCCAAGCCCCGACCTGAGCCTCCGTTTCCTCATGAATAGTGAAATTATACAACCTCCCCCAGAGTTGTAGCCAGGAGCAAATGCAAGACCATGAAGGAAAGGCAAACCAGACGCTACTGCCTCAGCATAATTTTTAAGATGTGACTATTTCAAGGTGTCCCGATGAATGACTGCTTCTGCAGGTGCTAAGTGCCAGGCAGTTACCCAGACCCCGCCTTTGGTGACCACCAACAGGGTGCCCAGCCCCGCACTGAGCACCGTATTTAATGGTCTGACCCTGTTGAAGGCAGAATAACGGTCTGCCCAAAGATGTCTGTGTTCTGTGACTATATCAAGTTCCACGGCAAAGGGGAATTAGGGTTGTTGCAATGAAACTGAGTTTCCTAATCAGAAGACTTAAAATAGGGAGATGATCCTGGACTATGTGGGTGGACCCAGTGTCTTCACAAGGCTGTCTCTAGAAGCTGGAAAAGGCAAGGAAATGATTCTCCCCGCCAGGACCTCCAGGAAGGACTGCGTCCCTACTGCACACTGATGCCAGCCCAGGGAAACCTGCATCACACCTCCAGAGCTGTAAGATAATAAATCTGTGTTGTTTTAAGGCACAAAGTTGGTGGTCATTTGTTACAGCATCAACAGAAGTGAATAGAGTCCCCGCGGGTGGACACCAGTGCTTTAATGACATCCTGGCTCTTGCAAGATAAAAGCGCACACCCTAAGTAGGGCATACAAAGCCCCCCTCTACCTTCCTCCTCCACAGTCTCTGGGGCAATGATTCCTAAACCGGTAACGGTAAGAAGAGATAACGTAGGTGTCGAGTGTGTCCCCTGCACCTTGCCAGCACAGCTTCTCTGCTCTGCCTTCTCGCCATAAACCACCACCTCTGATCTACCCTGGATCCAGGCATTTGAGACTTCACACATATTTAAGAATAGGCTACCCCAGGTCTTACGAGCATAGCTTGACAAACACACATCACACACAGATAATAAAGTACAATTATTAAAATTAATCATTTAATCTCGACAATCAAGATCCTTCAGGATCTTTCCATGGATGGGTCATTATGATGAATATCACTGAGCCCACCTCCAGCACCCCGCAGATGAGGAGAAATTTTTAAAAAATCCCCTGAATCCTCAGCCATAACCAGGAAGTTGCTCACCGGACATGAGCTTATTTACCCAGACCATTTATCTCTTCCAAAAAAAAGACGGTTTGGGAGGAAAATGGGGCTGTTATCTCCTTCGAAAGAATGGTCGAGAAAATTAAGAAAGATAATGTACACGAAGCACTTACTTAACAGCTTGCCTGACCTAGAGGAGTGGCCCAGGATATGGTAGCTATTGCTATCATTTATAGAGTTTGCCTCAAACATTCCAGCTACTTGGTAGACTCGACTGTTGAAAAGTACAGACAAACAGGAGTGACTTAGTGTGCACTCATTTGCAATGGTTTTTATGTCGTTGGGATTTACTGGGTTTTTTTGTCAATGGTCTCTAAGCACATCAGAAACTTTGGATGTTCAAGTCAGCAAATCACGGTAATACAATTGCACGGCACGAGGACGGATCCGATCCACTGGAAAACGAAGCGGCAGCTACAACAATTATTAGTTCAACACTCAGGTAATTAAATTACTAGAGTCAGTTGCACTGACTCTAATTGCATTTTAGAGCTGTTTAGTTTTCTATCCAAAGCAAATGGCCACCAAGCAAGGCAGCGGTTCCCTAACCTTTTTGGCACCAGGGACTGGTGCTCCTATGAGAATCGAATGTCTGTTGATCTGAGGTGGAGCGGAGGCGGTGATGCTAGCGCTGGGGAGCGGCTGCAAACACAGATGAAGCTTCTGTTTACTGGTCGCTCACCTCCTGCTATGCGGCCCAGTTCCTAATAGGCCACAGACCTGTCCTGGTGACCCCTGACCTAAGGTATCACTACAAATTGGGTCAGGGCCAATATTTTACATATGTTCTCCCTATAACAACTCTAAGGGGTAGATATTATAAGTCTCCCTTTAAAATTTTGTTTCCAATACTTATTTTTTCCCTCTGATCATAGAAACAATTTCTTGATTACTGAAGAACACCTGTAAATAATCAAAACACGTGGATATTTTTTCTATTACCTACTTACTATATAATCATTTTCATTATTTTCACTTTATGTTTTGACTAACAAAGAGTTTTGATTGTTTCGTTAAAAAATATCCCAGTTTTAAAATTGTTTATTACAAAAAATTTAAATAGTCACAAAAATAAAGATTAATGTAACGTGGCGATGCTTTTCGAAGGCTCTGTGGTGAAGAACCAGTTCATGTCCCATCATCACACAGACCCAAACTTTTGTAGACTACAGTAAAAGGCCATCACTAGAGAAATGGAAATGCCCTTGGGTGCTGCGGCAGTGTCAACCTCTGGGTTCCTGCTAACAGGTCATGGACCACCACATGCCCGTCACCCAGCTTGGGTAATTACCAACATTTTGCCAACCCCCAAATCCCACCTGAAGGAGGTCCAGGGAGGGTCCGCACCTCCTAGGTTGCTCAAGACTTGAAGTTGGGGAAGGGTGGAATTAGGATTCATACCCATTTGACCAACTCCCAGAGGAAAACCATTGAACCAGGAGCACACATTCTCACAGACAAAGCTCCTCTCTCTCATCCAGGAGCTTTGGAATTTAAGGGCCTTTGCAAGGGATGCTGGTAGAAGAAACAAACCGGATCCACACCTTGAGACTTCGAATGGGAGGAAACTTCTAAATTCTTGAGACTTTTCAAGTGCTACCCAACCTATGTCAGTCTCCCTAAGAGAAAGAAGCCAGCAAAACACCAACACAGAGAGAATGTTCTCCTACCTGCATCTTTATCACTGAGCTCTCCACGCCCCCAGCCACTCTTTTTTAAACATTTATATTCGGCTTATAAGTGTGGTCAGTTAGTGTCAGAGGTAGAAGGAGGCTGAGCCCAGGTAAGGGGCTATTTGGATGGGAGCAGAGCTGGGATTTAAAGTCTGGTCTCCCAACACAACTGGGCGTCCAGATATTTGGGTCTTGCCTTGAGCGCTGACCCTATCTACCGGATCCCCGCGAACTGATCGATGGGATTTCACACCCACTGTCGACCACACAGGAAGACTGGGTCAGGGTCACACCTCCAAAACGGAGGTCGCTGCTCCTGGCTGACCGCCAGGCACGAAAGCCGCAGAGAAGGCAGACAGACCGGGGTCCCGCTTCCAGCTCCAGCCGCTGGCGAGGACGCGCCAGGCAGGGGCTACCGTCAGTCTGGCCATGACGAAGGATGTGTGGCCGGCGGAGGCGGCCTTTCCCCAAGCTCTGGATTCGGCCCTTCCTCTCTCTGTCCATTCTGAGAAGCTGGGAGACGGACCCGCACTCCGCTTCGAGGGCGTGACGGCGCGGGGGGTGGGCGAGGAGGGGCAGCAGCGTGTCCAGATTCACGCGGGGGCAGCGTGAGTGTCCTTCGTCGCAGGGCTGGCCAGGACACCGGGAGGGGCTGCACTGGGTCCGCCAGCGCCCTGCCCGGACACGGCGCGGAATTCCCCGCCGTCCACCCCACACCGGCTTCCAGCTCCCCGCCGGCCCCCACCCGCCGCGGGCTCCCCGCAGACTCCCCGCTACGAGCCCTCCGAGGCTCCCTCATCAGGGCGCCCGCGCATGCTGTCGACCCATCGGGGGGTCCCTGTGCACCCCCACCTGCTCCGGGCTCCCCAGGACCCCCTCCTCCGCGGCGGCGACGCCTCCGTCCGGCCTCGGGGGGCCGCAGGCCCAGCT
>NW_011888895.1:3523564-3568468 GCF_000151845.1 Pteropus vampyrus
GCCGAGCCGGGGCCTCCCGAGGCCGCCTCCCCGAGCGCGGAGCGGCCGGCCCGGGCCAGGCACGGGGGTGCGGGGGGAGAGGGAGCCCCGCCAGACACCCACTTTCGGGGGTCCTGCGACCCTTCCGGAAAGACCCCGCGAAACGCAAGGCTCGGGGTGGGCCTCGCGTCCAGCCTGGAGCCCCCGTCCCCACCCGCGGCTCTCCGGCTGCTCCCTACTAACGCGGGGTCGCACAATTCGGGGATCCCTCCTTTTAAACTTTTGTTTTCTTAGTAGCCTCTAAAGAACACATTATTAAGCTTTTAATCCTTTTTTGAAAACAGGTTTTAAGAGTGAAGTTAGAAAGGACCTGGGTGAAGGAAGGAGCGGGCCTGGGGGTGGGTAATGGGGACGGAAGGCCAGGGAAAGGAGATGCACCCCACATTTCACAACAGCCTGAGGGTTCGGCCCTGGGGCAGAAGTCAGGAGAATGAGGAAGTAACCTCAGGAACCGGGTGCGTGGGAGGCGGGGAGGCCCACTCTCCCAGGCTGCTCAGCGCGGAGGGAGGGGGCAAAGGGGGAATGAGGCGGGGGACACTGAGGATTGAACCACAGGGTCCTCAGGGCCGGGTTGGGAGCCTGCCGGGGCCGGCTGCCAACAGCGAATTTGGTAACATAGAGTTTTACTTCTGGACTTCTTGCATTTTATTTTCTTTCTGTAGAACTCTTGAAATTGGCCACTGTTGTAAAAGTGTAAGATGAAATATCTAGCCATTATTTGAATGATCCTTTGAGTTTTTCAAGACACAGACATGTTCATATGTTAAGTGAAAAAACAGGATATAATTCAGAATCCTTGCAAACAATGATGCATGGAAAACGAATGGATCATTCGTTTACGAATACTAGCATAAAATACGTAGTAGGGTGATGAACGGTAACAGTTTTCTTTTTTAATACTTTTCTCCTTTTTTCCCCCAATGGACATTTAACTTTTATAATCAGGAAACAAATATATCTTGTTGAAGAGAAGGACAAACCCACATCTGTCTCAGCCCAGGCCACAGAGGGCTTGTCATCTCCCTCCACGTCAAGTTCAGGGGCAGTGACAATGAAGCCTGTTGTTTTTGAGGGGATGGTCACCCCACAAGGGGCTACTTGTCTCTCCCCAGCTGATGAGTCTTCCAAAGTTTATCTGTTTAGAGGAACTTAGCAGAACTCAGAGGGCTTCAGCTTTCCGTCCAGAAGTCCCTGGCAGAGTACTAACAGGAGCATGCCCATTTTGCTATTTGGTTGGGCACCCTACTGTCACCTCAAGCACACAGTATCCCCAAAGCAAGTAACTGTCCTCAACTCCATAGCAGCTTGCCGCGGGAAGGCCACTTCTTGGTGGTTGCCTTTCCATTTCCCTGCTCCTCCTGTCTGGAAGACATTTAAAATCATCAGTGGATGACTGACTTCCACAGAGATGCTCGATCTGATGCGATCAGAAATGCCAACCTTGTTGGCATTTCTTGAGAAAGGCATCTAGCATGCACTGCCCTTTGCTTGGTTCCGTCCCTCACGTGGCATCATGCAACACCTTGATCATTGCATATAACCTCCTCCCTTTCTGAGGCAGAATTACTGTGAAATTACCGAAAGCTTAAACCCCAGAGGCCTCCACTTGCACAACCTTTTCCATAGAAGAGGCAGCCAGCGCTGTGTTCTCACAGTCATATGCTTTTGTGCAATCTGCAAAGCAAGAGATTTTTAACCACAGTTGTTAGGATCTGTCTCTTTCCTCTTTGACTTCTCCTTTAACATACTTATGGAGTGCAGTGTTGGAGTGGCCGTGGCATTTTTATTTGTTATTTTTGACTGTGACATTTGCGAGAAAGGTTTTGACATTATGTATCAACAAAGATGCAAAGTTAAAAGAAACTTTTAAAACTATCAGTAAGAAACACTTTGACAAATCATTCACGAGGAAAGACTTCTATTTTTCTGGATTTTGTGATATTAGCTTTAAAAAATTTGTAACGCGATTTGTTTTCTCATTCTAAATGAACACTTTAGTACTTAATTTTACACCCTTAGTTGTGTATTTTTAACAAAAAGGGCTCCCACATGGTATATAAACTTCAACCTTACAAAACCTGAATTGCCCCATCCCTTTCCATTAATTTGTTGTCTTTCAATCAGCGGATTGTCCCTAAATATTGTCCTCATGCTAATAATCTAGAGGTGCTCCCCTTTGTTCCAAGAAATGCCAGCTGCAAGGTCAGAGGGACTGGCACTTAAATTGGACAAATTCACCTCAGTCCCCAGAGACCGAGTCCTGCCTTCTCATGTCTTTCAAGGCCCCTTCTTTTGTCTCCCTGCAAGGGTTGCATTTCTGCTTCCCTGGTGGGCCCACCTTAAAACCTCATCCCACAAATACATACTCTTTTCTTCTCTACTCCCTCCTATGAGAGACACTTGCAAGAAGCAACGATTACAAAATACAACATTCTGCATTTCATTCCTCCGTAAAACAGGGGGTGGATAATATCCTGAAATTTGGCAGGGAGAAGAGAGAATAGGCAGAGAGAGGAAGAAAGTTTACTGATTCTTTTAACCCTTTAAAAAAGAGAAGCTACATCTCCATTTTAGTTAAATGCCAAAGCTTTAATATTCCCAACCCGGATGAGTGCCCTGGAAAAGCCTCAACAACTCCAGGAAGAGGGCACAGGGCTTCAGGAAGCTTCTGGTGGGAACTGGAAGTGGTGAGCTTGAGATTTCTTTATGGGTTCTCAAGGAAGTGCTTGTGTGATGAAGCCGCTTGGGTTTCATAATTCAGACAATCTCAAACTGATCTCGTTTCTTTTGAAAAGATTAAGATCATATCATCCTTTTGTGTTTAAATCTGTCCCCTGCGTCCTGTCGACTTATAGGAAAAACCTGGCAGGTTGGGCACCCGTAGGAGTAGTTTATTGTCAAGTTCAGCTGGGCGGTGGCTGCCAAGTCAGCCAAGTGAAGTCAGGAGGTGGGACATCAGATGAGTCACTACGAGTGCCATCAGCAACCAAGGAGTTACACCCTCCCTCTCTGAGAAGAATAGGTACCATTCATCGAGACCCTACCCTATGTCGTCTATAATGCTCCTCCATCCTCGTAGCAAACCTATGGGGTAAGGTAAGCGGCTACGTGTCCTGTTTTCTGACTGTTGAGCCCTGTTTGGACACCCTCGTTATATTTAGGGAATTTTCAGCCACTATACTCCTCCTCTGGGCCAAGAATCACAAAAATTTCAAGAACCACCAGGAGTTCCTCTCAGAACTCAATTCTTCAAGAACTTTTCATGAGGGAAATCAGCCCCATATAATCAAAAGAATTTTACGTTACATACCCTGAAAGTTAAAGACATATATTACTCTGTCTTTGGAAATACGTGTATGAATATCCTTTCATAAATATTCTTTACCTTGTTTATTGTGATCCCCTTTGTTTTCAAAACGTGTATTCTAATTTGATTACTGTTACTCTTTGTGTATGGAACATGTGTCCTGGAACCTCTCGTTAAATGTATGCTGTAGCTTCATTTACCTGGGAGCACAAGGGCCCCCCTTCTGTGCGTGTGTGCGTGTGTGTGTGCGTGTGTGCATGTGCACACGTGTGGATGCATTCTGGCGGGGTGTTATGGACTGAACGTGTCCCTCTAATTTCATATGTTAAAAGCCCTCATTCCCTCGTGATGGTGTTTGGAGATGTGGCCTTTGGGAGGTGATCCGGGTTAGGTGAGCTTATGAGTGTGGGGCCCTCATGGTGGGGATGGTGGGCTCTCTGCGAGTCAAGAAGAGAGATCTCGCTGGAACCCAGCCATGCTGGCACCTGGATCTTGGACTTTCAGCCCCAGAACTGGGAGAGAAGAAATGTCTGCTGCTTAAGCCCCGCCCCCCGTCGGTGGTATTGTGTTCCGGCCAGCTGAGCAGACTAAGACGAGGGGTCTTGATCTCTGGTTACACTAGTGCTTGAAAAAGACACGGAACAGAGCTGCTAGAAATGAAAGTGACAAAGTCACCTGACGGGGTTCCATCTGACGGACGCTCCTCTCATTTCACGGAGATTGGGAAACAGTAATAGTGACCTTTCAAAAAGTCTGTGTTTGCACTGCCACAACATGACACCCTGTGCGGACTAAGTCCACGAGCGGTCAGTGCCTGTTTTATAACCACTCAGAAGTCGCCAGTCAGCGTTTCTGGTGGCAGAACTGCATTACCACACCGAGGGGGTGCGATTCCAGCCACAGATAAGGAAACTTGGAGTTTTAGCTCACCCAGGAAGCCTTCCTGAGGGCAAATGAAGGATTTCTCTGGGGCTCTGAGGCCTTCATTTCCTCCGGGAAAGTCTCCCAGCGACACGGGGACCCAGGCTGGCAGCCCTCCGCTGGGCGATGGGTGAACCATGGTCCGCTGCTGTCCTGGGCCCCCTGTTCCGGGGTATGAGTTCTCTCTGGTTGCTATAACGAATTACCGCAAATTTAGCAGCTTAAAACAAAATTTCATTATCTGACAGCTCTAGAGGTCAGAAGTCCAAAACGGGTGGGCAGGACTGCATTCCCTCCACAAGCCCCGGGGGAGAATCTGTTTCCTTGCTTCGTCAAGTGTCTAGAGGCACCTGCCTTCCTGAGCTCCTGGGCCCTTCCTGCACCTGCAGGCAGCAGCCTGGAGTCTTCAGCTCTCAGCCTCTCTCTCCGATCTCTGCTTCTATCCTCACATCTCCTTTTCTTTTTTAAACTGAGATGTAATCGCCACCCGCTATTAACTTCCGGTGTACGGCGCGACGACTCCACGTAGGGAGATATCACGAAGGGTGGTTAATATCCATCCCCACGCGTGGTCACAGACTTTTTTCTTGTGATGAGAACTTTAAAGATCTGCTCTCTTAGCGACTTTCGAATATGCCGTACAGTGTTAGTCGCTGAAGTTTCTGCGGTGTACGTCACCTCCGATGACTTAGTTAGTTTATACCTGGAAGTTTGTACCTTTCCACCCCTTTCACCCGTTTTGCTCCCCCCACCCCCGCCGCTGTCAGCCACCGATCTGTTCTCTGGATTTATGTTTGTTGCTGCTGTTGTTAATATGCCACACACGGACGCGATCATATGGTATTTGTCTTTCTTCATCTGGCTTATTTCACAGCACGATACCCTTGGGGGCCATCCATGTCGTCACTAACGGCAGGACTTCCTTCTTGTAATGGCCGAGTAATATTCCATGGTGTATACTCACCGCAGCTTCTTTGTCCCTGCAGCCATCCACTTTATGACACCTCAGACCCCTTGGTTCCCTTAGAGGAACACTTGTGCTTACGCTGGGTCCACCTAGGTCGTCCAGGATAATCTTCCCACCACAAGATCCTCAACTTAGTCACACCCACAAAGTCCCTTTTGCCAAGCAAGGTGACATATTCACAGGTTTCGAGGATTAGGACATGGACATCTTTGGGGGCCATTATGCAGCCCTCCATGGGGGCTGCTCCGACTGACACCAGACAGGTGGGTGATCGCTCTCAGCACCTCTACCTTGGACTCTGGTACCCCTTCAGTCTTGCATTGTCCCCTCACCTGGCACACACACCTCCAAAGCGCCTGGTGTCCTTAGATTGGCCCCTACACCAATACTGCCCCCTCTCAAAACCGAAGGTCCTGGCCATTGCAGGGCTACGTTTCCTGGGGCTGGCATTCATCCTTGTTAAATTCAACGTACTGTTAACATGGCTGGTGGAAAAGACCTCCTTATAAAAGAGGAGAAAGATTAACATTATTTTCTGGAGCTTGGGGTTAGGGCAGGTGGGGGTGGAAAGGATTTGCTCCATTTCTCGAGTACTCCGTGTAAATTCATCTGCCAACAAGGCTCTGACTTTCTGATGGAAGAATGTACTAGTTGGGCATGACCTGGGCAGCGCCGGCCAGTCATCAAGTCTACTGGCAGGGGCGTTAGGAAAAATAAGTTCCCCCCCTAGTGTCCCCTTCTCTGTCACATTACCAGGACATTCACAACACTTCTGACACTCTGGTCACCAATGTGAGGGTCCCCTGCCCCCCATATCAAGCAATTCTCCATGACACCAGCTAGGTGTCCTACGGTTTAATTGAATTCTCACCTATCTATCTGGAGATAGTGTCGGATCTCACAGGTTTAGGGCTCAATGCCACTAGACGGCCCCCACCAATTTCAGAAGCCAATTTCAAGTAGTAGGTCCCCAGGTTACCCACAACTTCTGTTTGACTTGGCTACAAATTGGAGGTTCCCATGACCCCCTCCTTGGGGTCAAATT
Organism: Pteropus vampyrus; assembly: GCF_000151845.1. Classification (NCBI taxonomy): domain Eukaryota; kingdom Metazoa; phylum Chordata; class Mammalia; order Chiroptera; family Pteropodidae; genus Pteropus; species Pteropus vampyrus. Next base: position 3,529,844 of record NW_011888895.1, read on the forward strand.
AATTTGCCAGAACAGCTCACAGAGCTCAGGGAAACACTGGCTTATGTCTGCCATTTTATCAAAGGATACGACAAAGGATAAGGAAACAGATGGCGGCCAGGTGAAGAGATACACAGGGTGAGGTCTGGGAGGGTCCCGAGCACAGAAGCGTCTTCTGTCCCTATGGAGTTGGGCATGTCACCCTCCCAGGACAGTGAATGTGTTCACCAACCCGGAAGCTCCCTGAACCCCATACTAGGAGGCACAATCGATCATTAACTCTATTTCCAGTCCTTCTCAAAAGAATTGGGTGGGCTGGGCTGAAAATTCCAAGCTTGCTCTTTTTGGTGACCCATCCTCACCCAAAAGCCATCCAGGAGCCCACCCAGAGTCACCCCATTAGAATGAAAGACACTCCTATCACCCAGGAAATTATAAGGGTTTCAGGAGGCCTGTGCCAGGAGCCGGGGCAGAGACCAATATGTATTTTCTATTATCTCACAGTAAGGAAGAAAGAGGGTCATCAGGAAAAGCAGGTTTCTTCATTTAATTTGTTCCTCTCCACAAACAATTTTTTCTGGGTACACGTTTCCCTTGAAAAGGCTCCTGCCAGAATTGAGACTTCTGGGAAAAGCTGGTGTGTGATGTTATACTGTCAGCCACCTGGCCCAATGTGCTGGCTTAGCTTGGGCAGTACCTATGAAAAATCAGCTTAATTCTACTGCTCAATAATAAAAAAAATTAATCCTGGACCTCATTCTCTAGAATTCTAAGGCAGCTTAGAACAATAAATATACGATATGACTCTTTGTATCATATGCATGTATTATTTTTTAATGTAAACATCCATAATTAAAGAAGGACACATGGTAAAAGATATTAGATAAAAAATTATAGGCCTAGAGGCAAGTATATAAGCCTAGGGAATTAAGACAGAGTGTGTTGAGGGGGACGGGGAGAGGGAGTATGCCCATATGTAGTTAAAAAACCCAACATGTTTACTAAAATCAGCTTCCTAGCAACCCAACTGAAAACCTGGCTACTTAATGTCCAAAGTGCTCTAGTATCTGAAGAAAAGGCAGTTGACAAGACATGCATTTTGCTTCCCGCTTGACTTCTGCTCCGGATTACTTTTGCCTTTGCTGGGCCCTCAGGGTGTGGGCTAACTTAAAATGGTATTTTCATTGATTTGTAACTTCCAAACTTAACACACATGCATTTTTTCCCCCTTGTTATAATAATAGTATTTGCTCATGGTGGGTAAGTGTATAAACTATGGAAAAATGATAAAGAAGAGAAAAAATTGCCCCACAATCTTACAACCCAGAAAAAACCATGGTTTGTATCTTGAAATTCTCAAGTTCTTGAGCGCTTATAAAATGACAAGGAGGCAGCATTACTTTGCCCTTTTGGAGAAAGTCATAGAAACCACATTCGGGATGAAATAGAAAGGAATCTTCTGCTGCTCACATGCTTGTGTTTCATGACTATGTCAAAATCAGGCTGCCTATGTTTTCAAGACATTCTACAGACATAGCCTTGACTTTGCAAAGTCTGGAGCATGACTCAGGCCGGGGGAAACGACACCAGATACCTCATGTTCATTCTTTAGCAATCTTCAAGCTGAAGCCTCAGGTCGGCTCTTTCTGTGAAAAGTCATGGGCGCTGTGCAGAGGCCACTGGAGCCTGTCCTGCATCTCACGGGTTTTCAATGCCTGGTGAAGTTCCCTCTTCTCTTGCAGAGCCTTGAGCTTCCCTCAACATGAACTTCTGTTTCCATTTTTCTTTGAAGCCTAAAACACCATAGTTTTGCGACTTACTGTGTGTTCACACAAAACAAAACAGGCACAGATTCATTTAGATACATTTGTCAGTGAACGCAAGAACAGAGAGTCCGGGGACAGTGAAGTGTGTTTAGAAAGCACAGATTGTTTTCAACATTGTGTCCTTCCTTCCTTCCTTCCTTCCTTCCTTCCTTCCTTCCTTCCTTCCTTCCTTCCTTCCTTCCTTCCTTCCTTTTCTTGTTCATTTAACAAATGTTTATTGAACATCTGTTCCATAGTAGATCCTGTTCTCAACACAATCAAGAAAAACTCTAAGCATGTAGAGTTTACATTTTAGGAGAGGTGACAGAGGACACACAGCAAACATGATGGTGGTGAGCTTGCTCTCGAGAAGACGAGTCAGATTGAATTCTGTCCCAGGCCTTTCTCTTGTTGTCTGCAGCTGCCAGTTCTGTAGAAGCCACTTCTCTTTTACATTGCATTGCTAGTGGTAGATGCTGAGGTGGTCGGACCCTGTGTGGGGAATGGGGAAGCCCTGGCAGGAGCTGAGGTGGTCCTTTGTACCAATCCACACAGCTTTTCAAAGTCCCCAACTGTAGCTTGAGGGAAACACTAGCTCAGGCACCTGGGAGGTGTCCACTGAGTGGCTGCATCTTCCCACCTGTCTAAGGGTCTCACCTTCAGCTCACAGTCCCACCAGCTCCCCTGACTTGGAGAGCCTCCTGCCCTGCCTTGGCCCTCCCAGAACACGCAGTGAGGAGGGCACTGTTGCCCCCTGACACTGTCTTAAATACCCAGGGACACGAGTACAGCTGCAAACACATCCTTACTCACTCTCTCAGGTGGTACAGGATCATCTCTGCAGATGAAGCCCTGGAATCTACCTGGACCATTTCAATCAAGACTCAGGGACACTTTCTTTTTCCCCAAAAGGGACATCATTCACATTGCCTCAGGAAATGAAGAGTCCTAAAGAACTCTGATTAAGTTTCGACTTATCTAAGTATCCAAAGAGACACCTCCATTGCCTTTTTTTATTTTTCAACAAACATTTGTTGAGCACTTACTATGTGCCAAGCATTGTTCTAGACACCCGAGATACAGCCCACACGAAACCATTGTAGCGAAATTTAAACTGTAACCAATCCTCCAACTTTAATAATTTAATTATTAACAAGAGAGAAATGTCCTTTAAACAGGAAGCCAGAGAGAAAACTAACGAGTAAAAACAGATTACTGAAAATATTATGCACTTCCTGACCTAGATAAACATTTTCATCAGCAGGAAGAACGCATTTGCTAAAAAGGTGAGCCCAGCTATGCGCTATCAGTTGCCTTGACAATACTAGGAAACAAGAACCATCAGGCCATTTTTGCCATGTAAATCAAATCAAATCAGGCACCATGTCCAACTTTCCAAATCTCTAGAGTTGGACAAATCCCAGAAAACATAGGGATGGCAGGCTGGCATTGAACCTGCTGTGAGCACAGCTGAGATGCTCGTGAATTTATTCAGAGAGGTGGATCCGCCTTCTCTGAGCCCACTCCTTGCCTGGAGAACCCAGTCATCCACATCCAAATCCTCTCCCCCTCAATCCCACACCCCGTGACCTGGCTCCACCCACTGCAGCCTCCTAACTAGGAGGAAGGAAGGGCCATCCTTTTATTTCTCCACTGGCTTTCTTTTCACAAGCATTTCTCACCCCTCCTATCCCACCCACCACTATAGCAACATCAACAACAGGGCAAACGCAAAACAGAAAAGACCGTTTCTCTTCCACAAATTAAATTTCTATTTAGCCCCTTTACTTTAAAGCATATGAACTTAAAAAGAAAAGACCTTTCAAGGCAAGAGGCAACAAATATATTTGAGATAAAAAAAAAAAAAGCTATTAGAAGCCCAAATAGTGTTTTGATTCGGAGACAAAGGCCAGGGGTATTTATGAGAAAGGGGAAGGGAACACTTACATCAGTAGAAGGGATTTCTATTGCTGCAGAAAAAAGTGATGCTCTTTCTAAATAATGTTTTTAATTTTCCATCTGCTAGTCATCAGTCTGGTAGTCATAGTTTCTGCTTTCTTGTTATCTTTGCAAACAGTTCTCTGAGACTCGGTGTTACTTTGTTCTGGTGCAAGGGTTACTTTGACCTGTTTCAACATTCCAAAGGGTTGCGGGTAAGACGTGCAAACCAGTTCCTCTGGGATGGCAGCCCGACTCCATTTTAAAGAGGCTCCATTTATGTTATTTTTTGCAGGCAGATGAGTCTCATTTCCCCAAATCAAAATGCGAAACTTCCACTCAAGCTTGCATTTGGAAATGGTCGTAAGTGGTAGGTAAAGGACCCCACACGTGACAATGGAAAAGAACGAGACAAGACGATGCAACTGATTACGAGGAGAAGGTACACCGGAAACTGAAATGTGTTTCATTGTGACTTTTTAAAAACTACGACATCAGAGCTATTGTCTACCCATTACTTAGAGTTATCATAAAATCTTTTATGTTTAAAACATAGCATTTGTGATAAAACATGGTTCTCCTTTAGTAACTAATTGTCACTGGAATCTTTTTCCATATCAGGTTTACATTTTGGATAATTTTAGATTTACAGAAAAGGTGCAAAGATAGTACAGAGAATTCTGTATGCACCCTTACCTCGTTTCAGTTTTTCTAAGGTTAACATCTTACGTTTCTAAAGCACATTTGTCAAAACCCAGAAACCAACATCGGCGTTTTAATATTAATGAAACGCCCAACTTTACTTGGATTTCACATTTCCACGTGAGTGTCTCTTTTCTGTTCCAGGACCCAGTGCAGGCTACCACCTTGCATTGTCTTGGATTCTTTCTGAAGCGGCAGATATGGGATTGCAGAAAGGGTAGACTTCATTACATGTTATCCTATTGGGACTACTGAAATCTAGACTTTCTTTTGAGTTGTTTTGCTTTTAAGAAATAAATACAATCAAAAAGACAACTCGATTTGTCCCTTGCAAGCCAGAGCTTGCTAAGGAAGGGAATTTTTTGCTTTCTTTATAGTCTTGACATCCTTTATTTTAAGTAGTGCACAATGAGGAAACTTTGGGCGTGACGAATATTATCTTGATTGTGGTGATGTTTTTATATATGTAAAAATACTCATCAAAATATACATCGCACATATGCCCAACATAGTGTATACTGATTATACCTCAACCAAGCTGCAAAAAAAAGAAGGAAAATAATTGTATATCATGTTTAAGACCTTAAACATAAGCTTGCAAAATGCTTAGTCAATGACTGTCAAGACAGCAGATCAATCTACATATTTCCTGAGTCAATTTCTACTTTTGGAGAATCTCAATGAAAGGGAGTTTTAACTCAAAATGTATTTCACCCTTAACCTGAGATTTCCTCCCTCAGAAGTCAGAGCAGGGCCCATATATAAAAACCATCTTGTCTATGGCCATGCTACCCCGAACAAGCCCGAACTTGTCTGATCTCGGAAGCTAAGAAGGGTCGAGCCTCCTTAGTACTTGGATGGGAGACCACCTAGGAAGATCAAGTGCTATAGGCATAAAAATAAAAATTAAAAAAAAAAAAAAGGGATTATAAATTGACAAGATCCTTGCAAACTGCGAGGTCAGCCAAAGGTTGCCTCACCTAAAAACAACAACAACAACAACAACAACAACAACAACAACAAAAACCATCTCAACTCAGTACTGGGGCTCTGGCCCCCGCAGGTAGTTTCAAGGCCTGGGGAAATTCCAGTGTCACTTTGGGCGTAGGGATGTAGACAACCCAGTGATGTCATATAGAAACTGGGGCTCACCCTACCTACTGGCCAAAGGTCACTGAGACTGATAAGTGAAAATATACCAAGAAGCCAGAGTTGTCTCCACGGAAAATCCAGGCTGATGTCGATTGATTTTAAAAAGCCAAGTATCATAGAATAAAACAATTAGGCCACGGGAAAATATCACGGGCATCATACAGGTCCACAACCCTAATCCGCAACTCCCAAATTCAAAGAGTTCTGAAAACACAAACTTTTTCATGGTTCATGATCTGAGTTAACAAGAAGCTATATATAGTCTTTAATTATCTCATGAGATTGAAATAATTACACATTTCTCTTGAGAACTATAAATGGTTCTATTACAAGGTGCTGGTCCACATCTTGCTGGAGGTGCTACATAATGTTATCTGTACCATTCACCTTTCTAAAACTCCAAATTGCAAAGCATTTCTGGCCCAAGGTTTCCAGGTAGATGGTTGTACACTCGTGCCAATACCCACGCCGATCTATTGCACACCAGTACTTCAGTCGTCAGGGATTCTTCTCGACTCACTTGTAAAGAAAAAATTAGTATCCTCTTCAAACCGGGAGAAAACTAGGGCTCAGAGGCCTCGTGTTGGGCTCTAAGTCCTATATGGCAGAAGCCGCCCTGGCCAATTCAAGCAGAAAAGAAGTGTGTGGAAGGGTATTAGGTAGCGGAATCCTTGGGGGAGTCAAAAAATAAACAGAGGCCCCGTGGCAGGGCCAGGAATGGACTTCCTGTCACCTCTGGGTGACTCTAGTGGGCACGTTCTTTCCCCACAACCTTAACAGCACCGAGGTATTAAACCGAATATTAAGCCTGGTATTTTTTTTGCCTGTGTTTATATATGTATATATATTTTAGTAGGCAAAGAATCAAAAGTTTCTTGTTTGGTTGCAACTTTTGACTGAGCGAGGTTGACCATCTTTTGCTTGTTTAAGAACATTAAGAATTTCCTTTCGTATGAACTGGCCGATCGCATCTTTTGCCCTTTCTTGAGTGAGCTATCGTCCCTTTTAAAATTGATATGTAATAGTGATGTTAGCTCTATTCAAGCATATGTGTCGCAAATATGTCCCCCAGGTTGTGATTTGTCTTTTGAATTGCTTTGTGGTAATTTTTCCCTTACAGAAATTTGTAATTTTTATGCAGAGCAATGCATTAAACAACTGGAAATAAATGAAGCAGCATCAAATGTGAAGAGAAAAGTTGATCTCTTGGTTGGAGTAAATGAAAAAGTCTTAGGGCTATGAGAGTGTGTATAGCATACTCCCATTTATATTTTTGAAATCGGATTGAGTATGGCACTGGATATTCTGTAAGGATACACAGGAAAGCAATAGCAATGGTTCAACGCATGAACATGTATTGTTTTTATGTGTGTATATACCCTTTAAGAAGATAAATGGTGATATATCATACACACCATCCAGGAGAGAAGGTGGAAAGGGGGACTTACTTTTTAATTCTTTGTTGAAAACACTTTTTCTTTTAATTTTTTGATATGTGGACCAGTCACCTTTTTGAAAGAGTAATCAGTGAATTAATTCTTCAATATATTATAATAATAATTGTTTCTCTTTATGCTTATGAATATTTTTTCCTCAGAAAGGACTTCCATAGTTTAATATTATCGACAAATTTATTCATGTTTTTCTTTAGGACTTTCGTTGTTTCATATTCGACCAATCTATAATTTATAGTTATTTAAAGAATAAAGTTAGGAATTCAGTCTTCTTTTCCTATTGGCATTTTAATTGGGATACTACGAAATTTAGAAAAATCGCTTGGCGAGAATTGACGTATTTTATAAGAACAAAGTGGATCTTTCTATTTACTCGTGTCTTCTTTTATATTCCTCAACATAAACCCTATAGAGTTTTTGCTAAATTTATTAGTTGACATTTTATCTTTTGATGTGTTACTGCCACGATTATAAAAGAGACCTTTTCTTCCATTATATCTATTTTAACTGGTTTTTGTTTCTATGTAGGGAACTGTTGCTTTTTACATATTACTTTTGTAATGTTACATGATCAAATTCCCCGATTGTTTCTAATAGTTTTCCAGTCCATGGTCTTCGTCCCTTACGCACGTGCAATGCCACATCATCTTCAGAAGGGAATGAATGTGCCTCCTCTTTTGCCTGCTGTTACGCTCGGTATGGGTGAAACCTGTGTTCTGCTGTGCTGTGTCCAGAGACCTAAAAATACACCGATACAGATGACACTTTGGTATTTATAACTCAGCAGGACTGCCTCAGTTGGTGGGGTGCCAGGGAGGAGGCCGTAGAGTGGTTGGCATTTGTGCTACCTGAGGAAGGTGGCTAGATTGGAGGTGTGAGCAGATGCTCCTCTGTCTACCAGGCCCTGGATAGGATCTTAGAGTGGTGGCTTTGCTGCCAGGTAGGGGCACTAGGTACTTAGCACATCTATCCTTAGTCCTCACAGGACAACCCCACAGGTGGGTGGTATATGAACGGTAGGACCATGAAGAGTCCCAGTGTACCCTGAAAAGGGAAGAACCCCTGAGAAGGCACCAAGACACAGGACTGCCATGAGGGACCCCATGGGACATCTTTCACAGTGTAACTCTGAGGTCGGTTTTGCCATCAACGATGCAGAGAAAGGCCTGGAGGCCTGTTGAGTATGTCGACAATGCTCCCACTGGGGTAGAGAGGGAGTAGAATGAGAGAGCGGACTCCCAATGAAGGAAATTCGTGTCTCTCTTAGCTGGTGGCCGAGGAATCACCCCATTCGGGGGCATAAAAAAAAAGAGAGCAAGTTCCCAACTGCTAAAGACATCCTCCGAGCCAGAGCTGGCTTTGTGGGGCAGTGAAGTGACCTGGGCTGCTGGGTCACTTGGGGAACTTAGACCCTCAGGACAGAGAGGGTCCGTGCTCTTCCTTAGAGAGGAGAAGGGAGCCGTGGCCTTAAAGAGCTCTGGACACTTGATGTTGGTGACCAGTCCCTACCCCAGGCACTCCATTGGGCAGGACCTGCCCTCCCAAGGAAGGTATGGCTGCAGGCTGGGATGGCCCCAGCACATTTACCTTAGGATAACAAGGCTTGGACTGCCGGCCGGCATCATCGGACAGAACTTGGAAGCTGGTGTCATCCCCAAGGCTGATTCAGAACTGATAGCAAAGGGATTGATCGCAATTAAGCTGCCCAGGGAATTAGTCTCCGGCTAACCCACACTCGGCCAAGCCCAGGCAGTTCTGTAATCTACTTGTACTTTGTACTCAACTCACTTAGTGAAAATAGCCATCTGGTTCAGATAATACTTGCTGCTATGTGGTTGATGTGAGAAGACACTTTTACCAGTGGTTAAAGCCCTTCAAAATTTTCACTGTTAACAGAGAAGACAAAGTTGACATGTGGTTATTATGTTATAACCACACAGTATCAAAGGTTACCTAGCTAAGTATGAAAGTAACAGTAAGCACTGAAAACATCAAGAAACTCAGGAAACCATTCCTCGAAGACTTTGAGCACATCCAGTACTGCGTAATAATCAAGCAGGTGCTTTTCAGATCAAAGTCATATGCTCTTTCATGTACTAAACCCCTTTCAGAGTGCCAAGAAATTGGACCCTCGTGAACCTTGGTACATTTTAAGGTCCCACAGAAGAGCTATTGAGAGGTTCTTGATCATATCACTGAGATGCAGGGTAGTTATGAGTGGGGTGGGTGGACCCTGTCTCATTCTGGAAACAATTGTGCACAAAGAGCTCAAGTGACTTCACAGCAAATATTTATTGAGAACCGATAAGATGTGGGATATTCCAAAGGATATGATATTATAACACAGACTTTGTTTCCAGGATCTTGCAATCAAACGAGAGAAAAAAGATGGGACAACATGACCAAAGTAAGGCAGAGGAAGAGGAAGAGGAAGGCAAAGACAGTTCTTAGAAGGAGGGGGCTGGTCAACAGCATCATCGCTATAGAGGAGAAGGGTGGGCCACGTTGGATCAGAGCCCAGGGCGTGGTTGCCGAGGACAGCAGTGACTTTCAGAGGGCTGTGTTGAAGCAGCAGGCAGTGAAGCCAAATCAAGAGAGATTCACCAATGAGTGGGTGTGAGGAGCTGAGAAACGTGGCGAGGAGGCATGGTGGTGAGTGAGGAAGTGGTGGGGCTGAAGGAAATGTGTGTCTACTTTGTTAAGCTGAGGAAGACCTGCGTGTGTTTATAGGTGGGGGTGGGGGTTAGGAGAGGGATTAAAGATGCAGATGACGTGACAGTGATCGCCAAGCTCTCTCCCTGACCCATATGCAGACCCAGCCCGTGCTTTGTAATTCTGGAGAGCATCAGGAATGCCAGTGTTTGATCGTTGATGAGTATGGTTTGAATTTCGTTTGTTTTATAATGAGAAGATGTTAATATTTTCTTTGAGAAGTTAGAATGAGCATTAACTGAGGTCTACTTTGCTTCCTGGAGGGGCCGGGGCAATGATGAGCACAGCTCAACCCTTCGATAAACATAACTGTGGATGAAAAAATGTGGCGTATTTATACAATAGAATATTATTCAGCCAAAAAAGGAACGAAGTACCGATACACGCTATGACATGCATGATCCTTGCATACATTATGCCAAGTGAAGGAAGCGGGGCACAAAAGCTCGAGGATATTGTATGATTCCATTTACATGAAATGTCCAGAATAGGTAAATCCATAGTAATGGAAAAAAGGTTGGTGGTTGTGGAGATCGCTGGGGAGTGACTGCTCAATGGTATGTGGTTTTCTCTAGGGGTGATGAATATATTTCAGATATACATGATGGTTGCACACAACATAGTGAATGTCGTAAATGTCATTGAATTGTACACTTTAAATAGGTTGTTTTATGTTAGTGAGTTTTATCTCCATCATCATCGTCATCATCATCATCGTCATCCCAGGCCATTGCTAGATTCTGCATCCTTCCATTCAAGGATTCAGTACTCACTAGCCTTGCAGCCAGGGACAGGCTGCCCTGGTCCATAGTTTGCTGATCTCTGAAATGGGGATCCTAACATTTGTCGAGCAGGTTAACCAGCTGGCACGACGCGGCCTGGTGACTTTCTGCCGTCCTCCTCACAGCACGGGTCGTGGGACACTTCTTATAGCTTCATCACATCCTGGTCTTCAGCGAATGTTGTGGCTCAAATGTACCACGCTCTACCCGGTGACCCATTGCTGTGATTGGCCGGGGACCAAGGGGGTCTCCTCAGATGTAGGACTTGCAGCGCGGACGCCGGGAAAGTCCCCAGTAAACTGGATGAGTTGGTTGCCCCATCTTGTTCTCTGGTTAAGTAGATGTGCAGAAGTCAAGGCTCCCGTGTCCGCCGTCCTGGAGGTCACCTCAGGCTGTGCACCTGGAGGCCGTCTTGCCTCGCAGTCACACAGCCACATTACAGAGATGTCAGAAAGGGACCTGGGGCCGGTGGGGGGAGGTTGGGCCTTAAGAACGATGAAAGTGGGGGACAGCACGAGATGAAGGGCTGTAGCAGTTCCCCTTCGGGAGAAGAAATTAGAATTTCCTTTGAGGTCCTCTTAGAGATCAAAGGCTAACCTCCTGAGTGGCCTCTTTGGTCACATAGATACGAGGCACCTTCCAAGGATGACGCTGGCAGTGGTGGTGGGAACATGTCAGGATACTTTTGGCTGGACAAGAGTCTAGAGCTTAGATGTAGTCGGTCTGTGAAATGAGGAGTTGCCTCAATCTGAGAGATGTAAATAACTGACTAATTTCTAGAGATGCCAAGGAGATTCTGAGAAAGAGTGACTTGGACTCTATTCCTTTTCTCTGAAGTTCAGCGTTACTGGGGTTCATCTGGAGGGATGGGGGAGGGGAGAGCTTGTCTGAGGCTGATGGAAGAAGGAATCGAGGCTCTGATTCACCCCAAGGGCTGAGTATCTGAAGGATTGAGGACCAAGAGGGTCTGAATCATGGGCCCAGGGCCTAAGTCCTATTAGCCTGGGTCAGCCTGTGAGGCATGTGGCCACCTGCACATTGTGGGGTCCCCTCGGGAAGTGGTTACATGTGAATCAAAAGTGGGCAGTTAATACATTAGTCATAACAATCCCAAAGTAGAGACAACCCAATGTCCATCACCTTATGAATGGATAAACAAACCGTGGTATAGCCATATCACGGAAATTACTAGCAATAAAAACCCAAAAATGAAGTGCTGATACATGCCACAACATGAATGAGCCTTGAAGACACTGCTAAGTGAAAGAAACCAGTCACCTAGCGTGTGATTCTTTCCATAAAATATCCAGAATCGGAGAATCTGTAGAGACAGACAATAGCTAAGGGATGCCATCAGCTGGGAAGAGGGTGTTGGAGAGTGACTGCGGACGGGCACAGGCCTTCACTTTTGGGGTCACACATTCCACAAGTGTGTCACCTGGGGCTATGCTGTTGACTAAACGGGCTTTGTTTAGGCTTTAAGATCAGCTCTTCCTGAAGGAGTCGCAGAGGCGAGGGGAGGGCACAGAGAAACCAAGCAGGCCCAGCAAGAGGAAGCACCGCACGGCCCCGGTGCCCGCAGCGCCCTTCGCCCCTTTGGCTCAAGTGTGGGTTTTCTGGGTCACAGAGCCTATTGTTGCCCCCGGGGTTTGGTTTCCTGTCTGCTGCCAAGCTGTTTGTCATCCTGTTGTGTGAGTTAGAGCAAGTCATAGTCATAGCCACGGGGACATGGGAGGCCCAGAGATGGCCCAGTCCAGCCAAGATGTCTTCAGCTCTGGCTGCACTTTAGAAATACATGGATCTATTTCAAGACTAGCACTTCCCAGACTCGTCCCCAGAGCCTCTAAGTCAGTTGGGATGCATGATGGGGACCCACGTCTTGACTGCTGAGAACCTCTCTTCCACAGAAATGATATTACACCCTGGATCAAAGAGCGGCAAAAATGGAGGGGAAAAGCATTATGAAGATGTGACAGGCAGTTAATTAATACAAATATTACACTATTTTCTCAGGCTTTGTGATGTCCATAATACTCGACCCCTTTTTGAGATTTGTAACTTGTAATTTTGTTTTCTTATTCTACGTTTTTACTTTTACGAATATTTCGTGTTCTTTTCCTTAAAGAGGGACTCCGAACATTGTATAAGCTTTATGCCCCACAAGACTTGAATCTGCCTCTCGGCTGAAAGCTTACTTAGGGTCAAGTTAAACATTTTGGCAAGAATACTTCACAGTTTTACATCATAGCGTTGCTCCTATCATGTTGGGGTGTCTCACATTTAGCGACCACTCTGTTCAGGGAGATCTGTCCATTGTAAAGGTCCGTCTTGCCCACTGCAGCTCGTGAGCAATCAGTGGAGCCGTAGGCTGTCACTGCAAAGGTTCCTTTCTCTGACTTTTCACTGAATGGTTTTAATATCCGTTGATGAGCCTTTCCTGAATAGATAATTCCACTGGGAGTTGCAAAATGCTAATTTTGCTGTTCTTTCATGAGTTTTGCCTTTATTGGCTGGAATTCTTCTATGAAGAAAGCGTTCCCTCGTCAGTATCACAGGTGGTTTTAATGTCAACCAAGCACTAGATTGAGAAGTGCCAATCTAGTCCAGCAACCTCGGTTGCAGAGAAGAAACGCGAAGGTTCAGAGGGGTAAAAGATTCGCTCAAAATCACACTAGCAACAAAAAAAGGGACATATTTTTTAACACCCAAAGAAGAATTTTTATCTTGAAACAACCCTGAAACACCAGAGCAGAGAAACATAAACCAGTTTCTTTGCGAACACCTGTCAGCGCTTCCTAGACCAGCACACAGCTTGGGAAATACGACCAGGCTCCGGGAGACCTTCAGAGACTTGTCATTTCCGCTCAGGAACTAAATTCACTCTCCACTCTCTTACGGCGATTATTTACCTACCGTGGATCTGAAAGTTCTGGCTGACAAAGGAAGATAAGAAGTGAAAATGAGGTATCATTGTTGGAAATAAGAACACAAAACTACCATTATTTGCATAGAGGAGACTACTTTTTCTAGAATAGCGGTCCTCAAACCTTTCAAACTCAGGACTCCTTTCCCCTCTTAAAATTTATTAAGGACCCTAAATGACTTTTGTTTGTGAGGGATATAGATGATAATTAGCAATTAAGACAGAAAATATTTAAAAATATTTACTTATTAATTCATTAAAAACGAACAAACTAATTTTCATGTTAATGCAACATAATTTTATGAAAAGTAGTTACATTTCCCGAAACAAAAAGCATCGGGCGAGAAAAGTGCTATTCTTTCGCAGTTTTACAAATCCCTTTAACCCCTGGCCAGTCGGGAGGAAGCTGGGTTGCCACGCCTGCTCCGCACTCAGCTGTGCGATGTCACATGTGGTGCAGCCCTGGGGAATCCCAGGGCACACTCGTGAGACAGAAGGAGTGAGAAAGGCAAATGACCTCTTGGTTTTATAATGCAAATAGCGTTGACCTCGCAGAGGGTTTCTGGGACCAGGCTTTGAGAGCCGCTGTTCTGGAACAGTCAGAGACTCAGTTAAAAGTTTTGCTAGTGTCCGCTAGCTTGGTAAAATGGCTGGAAAAATGATAACTAGATGAAGGCAACTCGCTTTCCCATATACCAGCATCTCTGGAACGGCCCAGGGCCCGCTCAGTGTGTGCAGGTCCACAGAGTCACTTTTATAGCAAATCTGAAATCTCAACAACCCAGATGTCTTTTCGGACTTAGTAGTCCAGAGTCCAGACTTCTCATGAGACCCTCCCCCTTCGCCACCCCTGCTGCTGCTCCTAGACCGGGAAAGACGGGCAGACAGGATGGGAAGGGAGAGAAAGAGGGTTTACACATGTTATGGGAGCTGTGCCTGCTGCAAGTGGCCCCACTGTGTGCCGTTGGTGACTTCTCACCCACCGCACTACTCAGTGCGGCTGACATCCAGGACCCCCGGCCGGGCCTTTGAGACAGGGCCCCGCAGCTCTCTCGGTGCTGCCTTGATCTTCTCATGGCCCCTGGGCCCTGGGGGAGGCAGGTGATTGACAGAGGCTGACAGGAGTGGCTGTCAGGAAGGGCATGTGCTCATGGTCTCTGGGATCCGCCACCATCTCTGTCACTCTGGCCAGACCTCTGCATTTACGAAGCATTTTTCAAAGAGGTAGTGCTTTTTTTTTTTTTTTCATTTAATTCCCTGCAAAGTCCAGGAGCTGCCATCTGAAGGTGGGGTCTGCACAGGTGAGTCCCTGGGCCTTATGAGAATCAGTATGCGTGACGGGCATCTGTGTCTGTGTCCTCACGATCCAGAGCCTCTCAGAAGGGCAGCCTTAACCTACCGACTCTCCTTTCATGCCTGTCAAAAGACCGAGCTGACTGCGGCCATGCCGTGAGCGTGGGACACTTTCTGTAGGATAAAAAAAAAAAAAAAAAAAAGATCCTGCTTATACTGAAAACAATAAAAACATTGGCAAAGTTGGTGAAAGCAAGGAAGAAAGGGCGAGAATAATAAGAAAAGGGAGAGTTGAGAACGACATGATTACTGGGAGGAAACGAGGGGCCCAGAGGTGAGGAGATGGCGCCTGAATTTTCCGGATTCTGTCAGAGGTTTTGCCAAAGGGGTTCGGTAGGAAGCACCTCCCCCCAGACACCTCCAGACATCTGGTGTGGTCGTCCTGAGCCCCCAGGGAGATCCAGTCCTTTTCAGGGGACAAGTGACTTTGTGGATAAATCCGAAGAATGTTTTTTAGCCTCTGTCTTCCCAAAGCTATTGACATTTTCAGGGTCATCCAAATTTATTAGGAAAAAACTTGTCATCTTTGTAAATGGAAAGTAATTTTTTTAAAGACTATTTTCTGTGCCTGTCAGGATTTTGTCCATGCTACTATTTTTCAAGGGGCCCCAGACTTTATCCTACTTATGTTGAAATACTATGGGGTCGAGTTTTGTCTCAGCCCAGAAATACTCCCTTATTTGGATGTTTTTGATGAACTAGAAATGTTTTGACATGACTAACAGCTCATTTATTGCACAGTTTTTTTTAATCTTTTTAAAATTTTAATTAATTAATTTATTTTTATAGTGACGTCGGTTAACGAAATCCAATAAGTTTCAGCTGTACATTTTAATAGTAAGGCATATATATATTTACACTGTGTGTTCACCTCCATAGTTAGATTTCTTTGTGTCTCCACATATTTGACCCCTTTTACACCCCCATATGGTGGTGGTGGGGGGTAGGGTTTCAACATATAAATTTGGAGGAGGGCACAAAAATTGGTTGACAACGCTGAGACTGGAAAGTCAAAATTTAAATTTTAATAATGTGAGCTTAATTCAGGGCTTAACATTTTTGTCAGAGTGGTGAGGTCTGGGGATTGACTGCGTCCATGGCTGCTTACATTTGCTCCAGTTTTCAAAGGCTTAAACTGAAAGGTAGTAAATCGAAATTTCTGTCAAGATTTAGCGTTCTCAGCCCGATACAGCCCCCTCCTACAGGTGACTCCATGTAACGTTATGCCAAGTCAACGAATAGGACGTCATACCTTCAGCTTTCTTAACACTTTGTAATTTATCGAATACATCATTCATCTGGTAAGTCAGTTATTCATTTAACCACTAATTGAGTAACTGTGATGTGCCAGGGACTTTCTAAGTACTGGGGATGCTGCGGTGACTAAAAGAGATGAAAAGAAAAAAGCAAAACTTCCCGCCTTTGTGGAAATTACTTTCTAGTGGGGGAGACAGAAAATATACAAGATCCTTAAGTTAAAAAGTGTTTTCTTTTTTTCTAAAGGGAAAAATAAATCAAGGAAAGGGGATAGAAAAGGTGTGTGTGTGTGGCAGAGGGGATGCCATTTAAGAGAGTGAGCAGGACAGGCCTTTCTGAGACAATAGATTTGAGTAAAAACCTAAAGGAAGTGAACGTGTTCAGCCACGGGGATAAGTATGGGGACACGTACTCCAGGCAGAGCAGCTGGCCAGTGCAAAGGCCCTGAGGCAGGAACACCCCTGGCGTGCTTGGGAAACAACGAGGAGGCCAGTGTGGTCGGACAGGAGGGAGCACGCGGGAAATGAGGTCAGGGAGGTGATGAGGAGCCTTGTAGAGCATCGGAAGGATTTGGGATTTTACTTTGAGAAGGGAGCCATAGAAGGATTTGGGGGTCACAGAGTAGCGTGATCTGGCTTACAGAGCTCAGGGGGCACCTGGAAGGACTGGAGACAGGAGAGGGCTGAAGAAGGAGAGGAGCCTGGCCAGGTGGCAGCCGCGATGATCTACCACGAGGTGATGCCGGCTCGGGCCAGAGCGGGAGCCGTGCAGGTGGTAAACGTGGTCGGATTTGAGATATTTGGTGGTGGCGCTGACAGGGTTTCCTGACAGATCGAACATGAGCCATGAGAGAGAGGAGGGAGACGAGAGAGTCACGGGTTTTTGGCCTCGGCCACTGGAAGAAAGGAGTTGTTATTTATTGTGACGGGAAAGTCTGAGGGTGGGAAAGCTTGATTTGATTTCGAATCAGCATCAGCATCTCTCATTTGACGATGAAAGACTTTTTTAAAAAGGAAAATAAATGCGTCTGAAGCACTCGATTCTAGAATCTTCTATGTAATCCTGCAACCAGGAACTTTTCTAGAAACTGTTCGTCCATCACTGCTTATCCCAGCAACATCCCTGTGACGTGGTGTGAGGACACTCAGGATGTATTATATTATACCTATGGTGTACTTAGAGACAGCTAGTAGTTACTGATGCTTCCTGGGCTTTAAGCAGAGGGGGAATGGTTTGCCCCAGTCCACATAGCCAGTAGATGGCAGAGCTGGGATTTGAACCTGTTTGCTGGACCTTTGAGCCCCTATCTCTTTGGCACAGCCCAGAAATACTCCCTTGGCACACGGCTTAGTGCCTAACTGCAAAACTGAATGTTGTACCACATCAGAAAGGAGTGCTTGACGATAACTCAGAATTGTCCATGCCCATGCTCTAGCACGGTAGACTCGGTCATTTCTTCGCTCTTATGGCAGATGAGCTTTTGTTTCACACGTGAAAAAGTTTGCTTCCCTGCATTAGAGGAAGTATAACTAGACACTGCGTGATGGGTCAAGGGGAAATTTTCTAAATAAGAGACAGTGTACATTTGAGGAAGTGGGTTAACAGGCCACTGGGCCGATAGGCTCACAAAGAATCAGAGAGCTTGACACTTCTCCATAATAATAGTTTAAAGCCGAGGGAATGGCACAAAAGCAGGATGCGTCTTAAGTCTGTAATCTGTCCAAGCCGATGATCCTCGACCATGGTAACGAAGAGACCTTCACAGCGCGGGCACACAGCACACACGCAGAGTCTGTCGGGCGAATGAGTGTTCTTGGCCTTCTTTTTTTTCAACTTCCTTTCCCTGAAATGAAAAACAACAGAACTAAGAAGACCCAGGCTTCAGTTCACATATTTATTCTTGATGATTATTGACTCAAAAGATGTGAGTTGCAGGAAGTAGATACTAGTCACAGATGGGGCGGGGCTGCTTACAGAGGGAAGATTTAGGGTCAAACCCCAGTTTAGTTATAGAGAAAAACAAAAGGCAAGATAAATGCTTCATTTTACCAGTTCCTCGCTCTCAAAAAATAAAAACTCAAGTATTTTCCATATCATTATGATTTTAATGAAATCAAATAAACACTTCTCGCTTGGGGTAAATATGTACTTAAACCCCATAAATAATTGGTCATTTAAGATGAATCCTTTTCATTTCTAAGCCTATAGATTTGCTGACCACGCCATGTCGGCATGGCTAGGTTCTCTGCTCAGCATATCATAAGGTTGGACTGAGTTCTTGTCTGGAGGTTCTGGGTGGGGCGGGTGGGGAGGAATCTTTCTTGAAGCTTGTTCTTGTTCTTGGCAGAATCTAATTCCTTAAAGCTGTAGGACCGAGGATCTTATTTTTCATGTTAACTGTCAGCTAGTGGCTACAGGTCACCCAAAATCCCTTGCCATGTGGCTCCCTCCACCTTTAAGCCATCAATGGTGTGTTGAATACTTGGGCTTCAAATTTCTGACTTCCTCTTCTGTGATGAGCCAGAGAAAATGCTCTGTTTTTAAGAGGCTCGTCTGATTAAGTCAGGCCCACAGGGATCATCTCCCTACCTCAGGTCAACCATGCTGTATAGTATAACCTAATCATGAGCATAAGAGTCATCGTATTCATAGTCCTGGAAGCGCACAGGGCACTTACTACAGGCGTGGAGATCTTGCGGGGCAGCTTTGAATTCTGCCCACCACACCCAGGTTCAAGAATCTTGCTTCCTGTCGTTGCAAAATGGGTTGCCTGGGGAGCAGGCTCTGACATGGAAGTTGGCTTGCAGGAAGTTTAGTGGGAGTGCTCTCAGAATCCACTCTGTGCAGGGGAGGAGAAGGAAGTAGGACTGGAAAGAGGAAGCTCTGAAGCTGGACGGTCCTTCAGAGGTGTCCCAAGGTGGGCAACCCCTCCATGGACAAAACCCTGGTTGTGGGCTGCCCCAGGCAGACGGGTTCCCTGAGGGGGAGCCTGTGCTCTTCAGTGAGGCTCTCCCCGAAGCTACCGATAGTGGCAACACGACAGCAGGGGAGGGAATAAACTGTTCATTTCTGATCGGTGACTTCAGCGATGATGTTGCACTCTACAGCCCTCACTTCCACTCATCCAGTATTAATTTGAATTACATTCCAGATATCATAGTCCTTCATCTATAAACATTTCAGTATGTCTTCAAAATACAAGAAACCATGATATCATTATTTCCCCCCAAATAAATCATTCATGTTACAAAAAAGGCAGTTAGTGCTAAATTTTTTAATTGTCTCATAAACTTTATAGCTTTCTCTCTCTCTTCCCCCATTTCTCTGACGTTTACTTATTTCAGTCAAAGTTGAAATAGACAAAGTCTCTTTTCCCTTGCAACTGATTCGTTAGTGAAACCAGATCACTTATCTTGGAGGCTTGCTCACAGTTTGGAGTTAGCTAAGTGTATCTGTCCGGTGTCATGTGGCGTGCTTCTTTCCCCCCTAGATTTCCTGTAAATTGGTAATTGGATCTAAGGCTTGATCAGATCAGGACTGATTTTTTTGGCAAGACGTCTCCACAGATGGAGATGTGTTCCTCGATACGAGTTGCGTGATGTGTCTCTGGCGATGTTAGTAGCTGCTGATGTTTAACTTCTAAACAGAAATAATTTGGGGTGAAAGTTCACTAAGTAGCTTTTGACCTATAATTCAGAGAGAATTCAAAGACTCAAGTGACAGTAACACATCGAAACTCCTCCCAAGAGTCTCTCCTATTGCAAAGCTTCAGCCCCAAATACGGAAAACGGGTCCAGTGGGGATGTTGGACCTCGTCTCAACCTGGCAGGAAGTGATGTTCATTTGCAGATACCTGTACTAACTGAAGGAAGACATTCCATCCATTTCCATAAGAGACGCGTCTCTAATGAAATTTTACTTCTTATGCTTAAAATGATTTCTCGGAAGTATGAAATATTTATGTTTCGATCAAGTGTATACTACTAATAATCGCAGTAATAATTCAATCCAGAAGAAAGTTGTTATTTTTAAATATTTAATTTTCCCTGCCCATTCACTTTACTGGCCCTTTCTTCTTCCTAGAAAGTGACACCTTTGCAGGGAAGTCTAGCAAGATGTCATTAATTCACTTACATTTCCAGAGCAATATAAATAATTGATCATTAAGAAGGTTACAGGTGAATGTATGGCAACGTTTTGCAGCTAGCATTGCAGCCTCTGTGGACATGCGGCCTGTCTCTTAGTGAAGTAAAAGGCATATTATAAGCTGGATTCTCAGCTGTGAGTTTTGTTTGTTTGTTTGTTTTTTGTTTTTTGTTTTTGTTTTAACGTTTAGAGACTACGGTCATGGACAATAAAAAAAGAAATATATCACTTCATATACCTTTTTGTTGCAAAGATATATGATAGGTGATCAATGAACATATTACATTAAAAAACATTTCTGAGAAGAAGATTATAAATTCGGGGAGAGAAAGGAATGATGTAAATTTCAGAACCAATAAAGAAGAGTTTCTGTAATTTCAGAGTAAGTGATAGTGAGAATCAATTGCTTTGGCATTAGATTCCAGTGGATACATTTATGAGAGTGATAAAGTTTATTTACTTATTTATTTTTTACAGTGAAACATTTTTATATTTAAAACGAGTCAGCTGGACTCGATTTAGATGATCCCAATTTTGTTGGCAACATTCAAAGCATTGTAGTCGGGAGCCAGTCGAACACGTACCTTCTTCTCTCATCAGGTCTGACCGAGGTGTTGACAGTGCCCATGGTCAACGTCATAGAGCTTCTTCACAGCCTGTTTGATCGGGTGCTCGTTGACCTTGACATGCACAATGAACACAATGTTGTCCTCTACTTGCTTCATGGCTGACTCGGTAGTCAGGGGGAACTTGGTGGTGGCATAGCGGTCACTTGTTTCTCTTGGGGGTGCCCTTCTGAGGGTATTTGGGCTGCCTTCAGAGCCACAGTGTCTTGGGCCTTCAGAAGGTGGGTGACGTGTGTATCTATCTTTTTTGTGGCTGTGGGCGTCTTTCAGCACTGCTTTCTTTGCCTTCGAAGCCTTTGCTTTGGCTTCGGCTTTGGGAGGAGCGGGGGCTTCCTTCTTCGCTTTCGGCGCCATCTTCGTGAAAAGGGTTCGATGAAGTTTATTTTTAAGTGTTAATATTTACAACCTATTGGAAAGTACATCTTCTGCAACTATGTAAACTTATCGGGAAATATTTTAGATGTCAATTAAAGTGTGTGAGGAGGTATAACGCTTTACAAAATTCTTTTAGGGGATATGCACGTAAAATGTTTAAAAACTACATGCAATTTATCTGCTCTCCTTCTGAGTCCGAAAACATGGGCATTTATGTTCCCTCACTACTTAAGAGAAATGGGGAAGTGCTTGCTTTACACTGACATCAGCAAAAACTTGTGTGACTAACTGTATGCTAACTTTTGAAAGAGATTTGCATATAATAAAAACCGATAATAAAACATTTCTATACTTGTGTTCTTTGCAGCTAAAATAATGGCAGATGAGAGAACAGACTCCCTTCAGAGAAAAGAGAAAATAATATGCCAGGAAACAAGGATGAAACGGTGATTGTAAGTCTGCTCCAAATTTCTTTTTTTAAAATTAAAATCATGATGTCTTTTTTTCATTGTTTAGCTTTTCATCTTGGGATTCAGCTAGGTTTGTTTCCTCTCGATCTATTTTGACTCATTTTGTGTATGACTCAGATGATTTTCCCAAACTTGACCGTTTACTCCTACTGTTAAAATAAATAAAATACAAAGATTATTCTGGGAAAACATGTAATAAGATGAGGGTTTGCTCTTCATCAGTTAAAGCTACAAGAGGGACATCCAGGCTTGCAAAACCGCTAAACTATGACTGAAAAATCCTAATTTTTTTCTTTTCCAAAACAATTAATTACAGACTTAAAAAAACAGATAATTCTTTTTAAGAAATATGGTAAAAAACGCATAGCATAACATTTCCCATCTTAACTGTTTTTAAGTGTACAGTAGTGTCACCTGTAGTCATTGCTGTGCAGTAGAGCTCTGGAGCTTTTTCATCTTGCAAAACTGAAACTCTGTATCTATTGAACATCGACTGCCCTTTCCCCGCTCTTCTTAGCTCCTGGCAACCAATGCTTTTAGTCTAACTTCTTTTGATACCTCATAGGAGTGGAATCATGGAATATTTGTCTTGTTATTGGTCTATTTCACTTAGCATCATGTCCTCAAGGTACACCCATGTTGTAGCATGTGACAGGATTTCCTTTTTAAAGGCTGAATAATATTCCATTATATGTGTATATATTTTCTTTATCCATTCACCCATCAATGAGCATTTGTGTTGCTTCCACCTCTTGGCTATTGTGAATAATGCTGCAACGAACATGGATGTGCTAATATCTCTCCAAGATCCTGTTTTCAATTCCGTTGGATATGTACACAGAAGTGGGATTACTAGATCACATGGTAATTCTCTTTTTATTTTTTTTTGAGGAACCTCGATACTGTTTTCCATAGCAGCTGCACTATTTCACATCCCCATTGACAGTGCACAGAATTCCAATTTCTCCACATCCTCACCAACACTTGTTATTTTCTGTTTTTTAATAGTGGCCATCTCAATGGGTGTGAGGTGGTTTTGATTTGTATTTACTTAATAATTAGTGAGTTTGTGCATTTTTTCATATGCTTATCATTCGTATATCTTCTTTGGAGAAATGTCTGTTTATTCATTTTTTAAATCAAGTTATTTGTTATTTTGTTGTTGAGTTGTAGTTTTTTAGGTATTCTAAATATTAATCCCTGAACAGATATATGATTTGCGAACATTTTCTTCTTTCTGTAGGTTGCCTTTTCCCTCTATATTGTTACCTCTGATGTGCAGACGTTTTTAAGTAATTGGAGTAGACTTTTTTGTTTCTTGTGCTTTTGGTGTCATAACCAGAAAAATCATTGCCAAATCAAATGTCATGAAGCTTTATTCTTATGTTTTCTTCTGGAATTTTTATAGTTTTAGGTCTTATATTTAGGTCTTTAATCTACTGTGAGTTGGTACATTGTGTAAGGGAAGGGTCCAACTTCATTTTCTTTTACATATGGATATCCAACTTTTCCAATTCCATTTGTTGAAGAGATCATTCTCTACCTGTTGTGTGGTCTTGCACCCTTGTCAATTGTTTGACCATTTACGCAAAGGTTTATTTCTGGGCTCTTTATTCTTTTCTATTGGTCTATATGTCTGTTTTTATGCGTGTACCACACTTTTTTTGATCAACAAAGTTTTGTAACATGTTTT
Organism: Pteropus vampyrus; assembly: GCF_000151845.1. Lineage (NCBI taxonomy): Eukaryota > Metazoa > Chordata > Mammalia > Chiroptera > Pteropodidae > Pteropus > Pteropus vampyrus. The sequence continues at coordinate 3,553,211 of NW_011888895.1, forward strand.
GAAATCAGGAAGTATGAAGCCTCCAACTTTATTCTTTTCCAAGATTATTTTGGTTATTCAGGGTCCCTTTCAATTCCAAATTAATTTTAGAATTTTTTCCCTATTTCTATAAAAAAAATGTCTGTGGGATTTGATAGGGATTGCCCTGAATCTATAGATCACTTTGAGTAGTATGGGACTTTTTAACCACATAATAAGTCTTCCAAACCATGAACACAGGATGTCTTTCCATTTGTCTTCTTTAATTTCTTTCAGCAATGTTTTATAGTTTTCAATGTATAAATCTTTAATCTTTGTTTATTCCTATTTTGTTTATTTTTCGGTGCTAGTGTAAATGGGATTATTGTCTTAAACCCTTTTTCAGATTATACATTGTTGGTGTATAGGTATGTGACCAATTTTTGCATTTTGATTCTGTATCCTGCAACTTTGCTAAATTTGTTATCCTGCCTTAAATTTCACATTCTGGAAATACAAACTTTTTCATGGAGAATTTTTAAATTAATTTTTGCTGGAACATAATTGAGCAATATAATAGATGACATCCTCAGCCATTATTCTGAAAATAAACATTTTTATAGTCACATCTTTTACTTATTCTTTCATTGACAGACATTAATCGAGTTTTACATATTCCAGTCACTATGCTTGGATCTGAGTATATATTGATGGATAAGACATTCTTGGTCTCTGCCTCATTGAGTATAGATTTTAGTAACCGAATAAAAACAGTGACAGACTGTGATAAGAACTGTGAAGAAAATGATCTAGGAGTCAGGTCAGGGACTACAGAGAGGTCTCTCTGGGGAGATGACATAAAAGCTGAGACCTGGAAAAAGAACATTGGTGAGGATGGGTGGGGAGGCACACTGGGGACACCATCGGGGGAGAGACCCCTGTCTATGAAGGCCGTGATGCAGGAAAGAGCTCCGAGAAACAAAAAAGAGGCCAGTACAGCTTGAGCGTAGTGTGCAAGGAGAAAAAAAGGTGGGAGGTGAAGGTAGGTAAGGTCATGCCCCTTGAAAAGCCTGACGAATAATATTGAATTGTGGTTTAGCAAAGAAACATCTATAGGGTTCATTGAAATCCATCTGCTTTCTATGTTCAGAAAAGTAGATCATCAGATGAACTCTCGCCAATACCTTGTCATGCCCCTGACCATGGTTAGACAAGATAGAGTGTGATTCTTTTCAGGTTGAGCTTTCTGGGGGAGTGACTGAACTATAGATGTGCTGTGTGATTGGGAGAAAGAAGTGCCAGATGGTGAAAATTAAGGTTCTGACTTATGTTTCTACTCCATTAGAAAGCTATTCCACATTCTCTTAACGTGATGTGCAGTCAGCAGGTTCAGTAGACATCGCAAAGTCTTAACATAACTCTGAACATACTGTCTTTGAGATGTAAGTAATTTTCAGTAACATAAAAGTTGGCCAAAAATAAACCCTCCAAGTAAAATGTGTATAGATATTCAGTTTCTTGGTTTGTCGAGAAGAAATTTTAAAGGTTTTTAGAGTATACCTAACAAACTAATTTGCCTATAATTTTGGGCAAAGTTTTTTTTTTTTCATCTGATAAAAGGGCTATTTTATCTTATCAAAAGTCGTTTGGAAAGGGCCGAGGCACAGCATTAAAGTTCCAAGCCAGCGTTTTTTCAAATTTCAGATTTATTTGTGCGGTATACTTTCTTCCAAAGTTTAAAAATCTGCTTTCACTTTTAATGGTATTCTTTAAAGAATAAATATAGGCATATTCTGTAATCATCAGAATGAACCTATTGTGTCTTTGTGTGTAGGATCTCCTTGGGGCATAGCAGAATTATTTTGATAACTTCCACATAATAGGACATAAACAAAGATAGCTTTTAATGTTATCTATTTCATCCAAACATGGTCAAATGATACTAACAATGTACTATACAATTAGAGATTCATCATAGTCTGATTGAAAAAAAGTAATGGCTAAATCGGTTCATTGCAGGGAGCATCGTTGATAAGCCATGCTGAACGCAAAAGAACCTTTGCTCCGACCAGATTCGTTATGCCAGTGGTAATTTAACTTCAACAAAATAATATTATTTTGCTTTAATTTTATTGTTTTGCAGCTTTGATTATAATTCGTCTATAAATTGGATTTGGTTTTATGGTTGTATGATAGCTACAAACTGAAGATTATATCTAGTCTTAAATTCACACATATTTAAGAAATAGGATAATAAAAATTTTTTGCCAACATTGAGAGGTGCCAAGAAACTTTTTCCTTTAAAGGGATCCCAACGTTTCTCAAGTTTGTGAAACATTCTGCTAAATAAACAGATTTGGTGACAAAAGATTGTCTGTTTTGCTCTTCTAGCTTAAAGTGCTTGTTCTGGTGATTCTCAACCCCGATCACACCTCAGGATCAGTTGAAGAGCTTTAAAAAAATACCCACGCCAATAGAATAGAAAAAGATATACTATGCAAACAGTAACAAAAAAGGAGCTGGATTAGCTAAACTAATAGCAAACAAAATAGACTTTTAGGACAAAAATTTTTACCAGAGATAATGACATTTTATAATGACGAAAGCATGAATCCATTAGAAGAAATAAAAATTATAAACATATACATATGTACCAACAGAGCCTCAAAATACACAAAGCAAAACAGACAGAATTGAAGGGAGAAATAGACAATTCAACAATAATAGTTGAGGACTTCAATATCCTACATTCAATGATGGATAGAACGAGGCAGAAAATCAACAAGGAAATAGAAGGTGTGAACAATATATAAATCGACTAGAACTAACAGGCATTATAGAACATTCTATCCAATAACAATAGAATACATGTTCTTCCCAAGTGCACATGGAATATTCTCCAGGATAGATATGTTAGCCAATGCAAAAAGTCTCAATAAATTTTAAAGGACTGAAGTCAAGCAAAGTATGTTCTCTGACCACGATAGAATAAAATTAGAAATCAATTAACAGAAAGAAATGGGAGACATTCATAAACATGTGGAGATTAAACAATATGCTCATAAACAACATACGGGTAAAAGAAGAAATCACAAAAGAAATTAGAAAATACTTAGAGAAGAATAAAAAGAATAACATAACATACCAAAACCCTGGGATGCAGCTAAAGCAGTGCTCAGAGGGAAATTTATAACTTTAAATGCCTCTATTAAGAAAGGAGAAAGATCTCAAGTTAATAACCCAAACTTCCATCTTAAAAAACTGGAAAAAGAGAAGCAGAAGAAAGTAAATAAAAAATATTAGAGTGAAAAATAAATTAGAGGATAGAAAAACAATAAAGATCAGTGAAACCAACCAATCTTTAACTAGACTGGCCAAGAAAAAGAAACACTGAAATTATAAAGTCAAGAATGAAAGAGGAGACATTAGTATCAAACTTACAGACATAAAAGGACTATAAGAGAATATTGTAAACAATTGTATGCCAAAATAATAGATAACCAAAAAAAAAAAAAGATGAAATAGATAAATTCTTTAAAATATACAAGCTACAAAAACTGACTCAAGAATAGAAAATCTAAATAGATATATAACATGTAAATAGATTGAATTAGTAATCCAATCCAACTTCTCACAAAGAAAAGCCTCAATCAGCATGGTATCACTGGTGAATTTTATCAAAAATTAAAAAAAACCAATACTTTACAAATTCTTTCCAAAAAAAATAAATGTTTTCAACTCATTCTATGAGGCTAGCATTACCATAATACCCAAAACAGATGACATCAGAAGAAAACTATAGACCAGTATCTTTTAGAATATCAACACGAAAATCTTCAACAAAGTGCTAGCTAACAGAATCCAACAACATGTAAAAAGGATTATACATCATGATCAAGTGAGATTTACTCCAGGAATGCAGGTTGGTTTAGCATACAAAAACCAATCCATACCATTTTAATAAAGGACAAAAAGAAAAAGATCATCTTGGTAGACACAGAAAAAGCATTTGATAAAAATCTGACGCTCATGATAAAAAACAGTAGGAAAAGGAGGAACATATACTAAAAAGTTATTTGTTGTTACCTGAAATTATAGATGGGGCACAAAGATGATTTCTACATGTTTATGTGATAATTTAGTAGATTTCAAAGAGAGAATGGTATACTTTTATGATTAAAAATTCATAATTATCTTTTTACAAGTAAAATAAATGCCAATATTTAAGCATTTTACAACAAAAAAAAGTTTAAGTATGTCCCATGCAATATTTGGGACATACTTATACTAAAATATTATTCGTTTATCTGAAATTCAAATTTAACTGTATTTTTACTTGCCAAATCTAACAACTCTAAAGGATATACACAGCCTTGAGCTACACACTGCCTCTTCATGTTTCGTTGTGACTCAGCTATTTAGGCATCTTTCTAAAATACCCTTAACTGTGAATCTAAACAGGGCGACTCGTCTCCCTCTAGTGGTGAATCCAGTCAATGTATGTACCTTCAATATCCCGCTTAATTACTTATGAAACACTTACCAAATGTCAGCTACAATGTTAAAAAGATAGTCTTTGCTTTCATGGAGCTTGCCATCAAGCAGAAGATACATACGGACAAATGCTATAAAATCTCTCTTAGGGAGCATGCTAGACAAATGTGCAGGTACAGATGAACAAAAAACTTCTAATGTATAAATGGAGGTCTTTTAGGAAGATTTCAGAGTGGATGACATACCTTTATTCTATAAAATTCAGAATCACCTTTTTTATAAGTAAAACTCTGGAGTATTAAAGCATTATAGAAATTGGGAATAGATGAGAATTGAGTATAAAAGTTGTATTATTATACTTTTGTTATATATTTAAGGACTAATTGTAATCTTTTAGAAAAACAGACCATCTTTCTATTGGAGAGATAGGAAAATGATTTTGATTTTCTTCTTATTCATTCCCTTTCCCTCAGCTCCTTCTTCTCTGATTGATCTAGACAGTTTTCAGGCGGAGGATAGGAGGTGGGGGCAGTGGGAGGCACCGAGAAATATTTAAGCCAGCTATTGAGAGGTGTAAGTTTTCTATTTCCTCCCTCCTCCCGACTTTTTTTTCTAAGCCAGAATAGCCGCGCCACCGTTTTCTTCATCCTCATCAATTATTGCGTCTTCATTCACATGATGTCCTCTGCTAGAACATGAGTTCCAAGTGGGGAAAGACCACAGGAAAGGTAGGAAACTGCTATATCCTTTGCATGAGACATCAAATTTCCCCTTCCTGCCCGTTTTCTCTCAAGTAAACAACATTCCTGTATTTTCTACATCAATAAAAAAATCCCATCACAAATATCCACACACATTTACGCGGCCTGCAAGACCTGTAATTCTTTGATTACCTAAACCCAAGACAAAAGGTAGTGAGACAAACTGGACGTTACTGGTATTGTTACTACTGTGAAGGAACAGCATTTCTTAGGCACCCAGAAATGAATGTTTGCTTCCCTGTCCATCTTGGAAAAGAAAAAATTGGAGGAAACTTATTAAAAACACTAATATAGAAAGGTTCACACTTGAATGTCAATTGTGTTCAGCTTCAGATTCAAATGTCTGTATGGCTGAGGATAATTTACATGTGGGATTGGAGAGTCTCCTTAGAAGGAGCTGATTCTGAGAAGTATTTGTAAAAAGCAAGCAGTTTAGTTCAAGCGAGCAGAGTAGGCAACACCACTGCAAACTCACAGGTTCAAGGCTGTGCTTCAGCCAAGTCTTAGGCTGGGGCTGTGGAAAAGAGAGAGCAAACAGACTCTTCGTCCAGGACAAGTGATGGATGGTGGCGACAGTGGTGGCTCCTTTGGGACTCAATGCTAGACGTCGGGACATTTGGCACAGGTATCAGCTCCCTCCGTTATGAACACCTTGTAGAGGCATCAGCTGCAGCACCTTTGCTGCACAGAAGTTTATTAAGTTCAAGCACAACGACAAAATCAAAGGCTTTTGGCCCCGATGTTTATTATATAAAACTGTTAACAGCAATAGGGTTTAAGACAAAAATACAAATGAAATAGAAGATATAACAGAAACACTGAAAACACTATGTCCTCCCACAACTCAGTAAACATATACACATTGTCAGAAACACCTACTTTGTTCAAATTTTTGTCTTTCATTCCTTTGTTATTCTCGGTGCATGTTCTACGTGGAAGGCACCGCATTGTTGCGGCTGTTGGGGACACAGTAATGAATACAAGAAAGTCCCTGCTCTCATAGGGCTCCCAGTCTCCTGGGGGCAGACAGACACCAGGTAAAACAAATACCTATCATGTCAGGTAGTCAAAGGGAACGAGGATGAAGGCGGAGAAAGGAAAGGTTCTGTACATGCTTCAAATTCTTAAGTGTTATCTGAGGCTGCTTTAAAACTCACAGCCTGAAAAAAAGATACAAATTCCAAGTCGTATTTTAAAATAGTTTTCTGTAGGTTACAAAATTCTGGCCAGACTCTACAGTTCACAGTTCTGAGCAGCATTTCTAATTTTATAACTAGAGTCTATACTAAGTACTTCATGGCTATACGAATGGAACATGGCCCGTATCACAAGTGCATACATGTGTAGTAGGTGTAAGCACACACGGATGTGTTCACAGACCCGTCACTGACACACATATTAATCTACACTACATATTAATGTAACATTAGTTCTGGCTGTAATGATGTAGATCTTCTACATAAATTCTTAGGTTATACCCAGCCTCTCCAAGAACTATCAATAGTGTGATGTGGAGGCTCTCAAGGACATGGTACTTCCAAGTACTCTTCAAAAAAAGACCACCTTACAAGCAAGCACATCTGATTAAGCTACATGTGGACTATGAGGAAGAACGGACTTGAACTGCACTTCCTGTCTGGAAGAAGACAAGGCGAAAGTGAGGATTTTCCTGTTTGCTGCTGCTGCTGCCGCCAAATACACGTTCCTTGAAAGCCAGGGAGGTCTTACAACTTGAAGACCTGTGCTCCCACATCTTCGCACCCTAACGATTTCATTGGTCTCTTTTAATGTCTGAGTTTCCCCTCCTTCACATCTCACACAGGGAACGTTTCTTTCTAGGATACCCAGTCTGAAGCAGCTTTTTCCCAGTGGTAAATCGAGGGTCTGTGTGCTAGACGGGACGGGCCCTGCATGAAAGCCAGTGGTGGCAGAGTGTCATGCCACGCTCTTAACGTCCTCTTTAAAGAAGCTCATTTCCACAGACAAGGCCTTTCCAAACGAAGGGCCAAACTGGAAGGTCTGCTTTAAACTAAACGTTTCTGGTCAAAAAGTTCAAAAGGTTGAGTGTGTTCTGGGCACTGCAGGGAGTCTCCAGCAGAGATCTGTGTCTCAGAAGGGGAGACCCTCCCTGGTCCCCATGATGCCTGTGAGGAGGCTGGACCACAAGTCCAGGAAAGCGCACGCTGGGCCCTGCAGAGCTGCGAGCATGCTAGGGTCCCGCTGAGTGTCACAGCCCTCCCCCAGGCAGCTGCCTTCACCTCTTTTCCCACCCGGATGGAACTGACCTCAGCGGAGACTCCTCAGTAAACACATGACCCACCATGCTCTGAGCAGCTCCTTCTTCTTTCTCTGGTCACCATGGCAACCACTGAAGTTGACAATTCTGCCCTAGATTTCCTAGGCTTCCTTCCTGTGAAGGATCTCCACAAATAACCCCAAATATCAAATAGTATAAAAATAAGCTATAGGTGGCTTTGAAAAGCATCATATAATTTTTTAAATTAGGTGTTCTTCCCACTTAGATTTTCCCCCTCACCTTGATAATAATTTGCACTGTCTTGAGTACATGCAGGTAGAGTGGAATACTGCTGGACAGTGCAGAGAAGCTGGCTTCATGTTAAAAATGACAGGTAAGCCATAAAAACAAACAATCCCATGTTAATAATTAAAAGCTGCTTATACACCTTATTCTTATTTTTCACTAAAGTCACCTGTTTCTTTCCTAGTGAATTATTCTACTTCTGTCTGTGTCTTTTCTACCGGTAGCATTTCCTGGTACCAAGGCTTCTTGCATACAGTGTCACTAACATCTACATACTCGCACATCTTAAAACTAGTAACTTCTCTAATTAGACAATTTTCCATTTTTCTATAAATTCAATGATTGCAAATTCTAACCAGAAGTGATTCTAGTAAGTTATGAATCAGGAAGTCTTAATGTATAGTAAAAGATTACCTGGTTACTATGATGTAGGAGCCAATATTCTTGGGACAAATTGACAGAATTCCCCTGACAAATCCCAAGGACTATGTTTCTGGCATCTGCAGATGTTTTCTAGAGCAAGCTATTTTCCAGAAAATTTCTTCAGTGGCAGTGGTATTCAGCTTTTCTAAAGAATTTCCTAAGGGTCTGCTTTAGCATCAAAAGAAAAGACCAAATGTTCTAAATATCTTCTGAAAAATAATGAGCAATATTGGGAATGGAGAATCCATGACACATGCAGCAACCAGCAGCATCGTGACATTAACTGTTCGAACATAATACTACTTTTCGCCACAAACAGCAGTGGCACTTCACATGTCATCAGAACGACAGTGGGCATCTTTCGGATTTAACTCATCTCATCTAAATAAGACAGGTCCAACGACAGGTCTTATAAGACATTACACAGGGAAAAGAATGTGGAAGACTTTTTTCCAAATTCCTGTAATTTCATTTGTCGTAAGTGGTTGTCTGTGTTTTTAGGACCTGTGATCGGATGTTTTTTTCTTCTCCAACAAGCAAATATCCTCTTGATAGTTACTGAGAGAAGCAAGGAGCTCAGGCTCCGAGTATAACTTCTACGAAACCCTCTAACAGAGCTCGTTTCTGTTCATTCAGTTTCCTCCTGTAGAAAGTCTTCACTTGTTTTACTTCCACTGTTTTCGTCTTCGTTCGAATAGTTTCCTGAATCTTGACTGGTTTGGGAATTATATATTTTGTGATTTTCATCAATTTGATTAGTTTCTTCTACTACAGAAATAGTGTCTATATTTTCAATTATAAAACATCTTTCAGTTTGTTCCTCAGAAGTGGAAAAAAATAGATTCTTTAGCGGCTGTTCGGAGAAACACTAATTGAAAAAAGAGAAAGAACAGAAACAAATTATTTAAAATAATAAAAATGTTTCCTAGTTCTAACAGCTTTAGTTTCTTAAGACCTAGAAAACCTGTCTTTTGGCATGCATATTAGAAAGCCAGCTAAGAGCCTATCACCTGCATGGTAATGTTTAGAATAAAACCATCGCCAGTGAGGTCACGCACATCTTAACACCATTTCCGGTAAGCACATGCAGAGTGTCCAAGAAAGGGCCACTGGGCTCTCAGGGGCAGGGACCGTGGGAGCACGGGGGAGGACGGAAAGGGGAGGGCACTGGGGCTGTGAAGCTTTATTTTGAAATAATAAAAATTTTTGTACCCAATCCACAAATTTCTAGGACAAACAATAAATTAACTTTTCCCTGTTCAGCTAAGATTAGCTGTTGTAACTAGCTAGTTATAAGTTCTTTAAATAGTAACTATGAGTATTAGAGAATATAGGAATGATATTTAAAAACTCGGGCAGAAGAGTAAAATAGTTAATATTCACAGAGCAGTTTTACGGGGCTAAGCCCTTCTGGTTTATCTTCGTTGCTTACAACTCTATGGGATGGCATCGCTGGCTTCAGCTCACTAAGAAGACTTGCTCGAGTTCGCAGCGCTCATACGTGCAAATACATTACAGCCTCTCAACAACCCACCTTCAGGCGTCTCTGAAGCCTGAGCTCTTAACAATACTCTCTGCCCTAGGCGAACACACAGGGCAGATTCTGTGCTTAGGTCTTCATCACTTAGTGCTTTCATGAAATACGCTGACCTCACAAGAGTGCCAACAAACAAGCAAACAAAAAACCAAAACGGAGAGGTGTCATGGGAGGAAACTCATGATTTGTTCTTTTATTTTCTGTGATTTCATCCCTAAAATACAATTTCTGCACTGACGGTAATGTTTTCCTCTGTGAATACAAAGACTTTCAATGGTAAAAACAAATCCCACAGTAGCCAAACTGCAGAAAAATATGAGATTCAGGACAAACTTCACCATCCCAAAGTTAGTTTACTAAAATGACTGTTTCCAAAGTTAGTTTACTAAAATTCTGAAGAAAATACCCAAATCAGTCTATATTATTTTCTAAAGAAAACATATATCCTGTTGAAATCAAATATATTTCCCCTCCATTTTAACAAAAATTCAGCTGTTGAGAAAGAAAAGTAACATACCTCGTCTATAGTGGAAGGAGGCTTACTTGATGGAAAGAACACATAATTGATAAATTTCAAGAAGACCCTCACAACAAAAAGAACAACTGGGATCAAAAACGCGACGCAAATTCCAGTTATAAGCCAGGTTTTGGAAGTAGTTCCTAAAAACGAATAAGTGATGTTTAGCATCAATACGTTTTGACACACAAATATGTATGTTACACTTTTGCAGTCAGTATGAAGTAAGTATAACCATGTGAAAGGAACTCTATTAAATGAAAATCTATTAAATAATATCCTCAGAAATATTTCTGGCAGCACTGAGCCGGCAACAGCTATAGGCGACGGCGTTTACTTTTTAAGGGTGGCCTGGGAAGTGAAGTAAGAGATCCTTAGCGAAGGATACGATACTGGCACACAGCTCCAAACATACACAGTGTTCTCCAGCACTTCCATAATATGCAGCTGGCACAATGTAAGACATTCTGTGACTAAGCATCTATAGGCTACACTAGAAAACTGAAACACAGACTGGGGATAAGCCTTTCTCACATAAAAAAAAATTCACAACTGAACTAATTAAGTGATTTCTACATGGTAATTATAATAAGGATTACATAAAAATTATTTAATACTAAAAAATTACAGGAAAGTTAAGTCTTTCCCACACACAAAAAAATTCACAACGGAACTAATTAAGTGATTTCTACATGGTAATTATATTAAGGATTATGTAAAAAAGTTAAAAGTCTTATTTAATACTAAAAAATACAACAATTACAGGAAACTAATTATGCAGATATTGGATGAAATATAAAGCATTCAAAAACACTAAATTCAGTGGAGCTGTAATACTATTTTCTAAAACTGAAAGACAGCTTGAAGGTATACTTTTTAAATTCATATAGTTCATGAAAAAATATTCTCTATATATTTTTTCAGTAAAAAGGAAGTATTTTACAATTTTCAATGACTTGATTTATTTTTAAGTCTAGTTACATTTTTTGGAAAAGACATAATGAAACGTTCTGACCTGGTTTTGTTTTCTCGCACACAGTATCACTGAAAACACTGCTTTTATTCCCCTTTGGAGTCTCGATCAGTGCTCTGGCTTTGATACAATATACAGTCAGCGGTTTCAAGTTGGGAAAAGTAAAATCAGCTCTTTCCTTTACAATTTTACTCTATGAAAAAATAAGTATATCATTAATAAAATTTAGTCACTTCATAAAATCAGGAAATATCTCTTTTCTGAATTCTTTCAATATTCAATCTAAGACTGGCCCCCTAAGAACCACTTTTTGCCCGCTTGGAGGTGCCCTGCCCCAGGGGTGTGTGGCGTGTCTGGAGGTGGTTTTGGGGGTCACGGCTATGGGGGAGTGCTGAGAGAGAGTGGGTTAGATGCATACTGGGGAATCGTGTAACGCACACTCCTGAGTTCTACCCCCGAGATTCTGACTGAGTAGGAATGGGCTCGGGGATCTCAATTCTGAAAGCCACTGGGGGCCCAGATGCAGGTGATCCATAACTCTGCCCTGCAAACAGGGAAAAATGCTAATATTTTTCATATTGTGAATATCTGAATTAATCGGCATTTTTTAAAAATTTAACAAATTTCTCTAAAATTTTAACTTCAAGCCTTTTTTTTTTTTTACCCAATTACAACTTCCAAATTATACTACCTAGTCTTTTTACCTCAGCATTTGAAATGTTTTCCCAAAACCAAATTTCATAAATTAGTGGGAAATGCTGGTCCACGGACTCGTTCTGAGAGCCTTCTGGGGTGCTGAAACAGACCCGCAGCGAGTTGTTGTTAATGGGCTTCATGTCGATGACTGGAGGAAGTATGACAACTGGAAGAAATGTGTAAAGTCAGTGTTAACTTAGATTAGAAAAACAATTTTAAGAATCTGTACCAAACTGAAGAATTATAATCTAAAGTAAAAACTATTGGCTTACTTTGTCTGTCAATATCAAATTTTTCCTCTTCAGACCAAAAGGATGTGTTATTTCCATCAGATGCTTTGACACGGATAAAGTAATTTCCTTTTGGGAAAACATTTTGGGGAAAGACACACTGGGTAGTTGTGACATTTTCACAATTCGGTATTTGTTTCCATTTTCCTGAATAGTTCTCAAGAATCTTTGTCATAAAGGCACTTTTAAGACACAAAAAAAATTTTTTTAAATTCCAAACACATTAATTTAATAAACATTTTTATTGAGTATCTATAATAGGCTAGATGTTGTTAGAAGCTAAGGTTATAAAGATAAATAGTCCCCACCGTCAGGAAATTCGCAATCCAGTGGGAGAGATATGTATACAACACTAAAGAAAACTGAAGATCTTGCTCGTGCGTGATAAATGGTGTGCTAGAGTTGGCTGATACCAGTGCACAGAAATAACTCACATTTTCAGGAATGCCATGAGCCAGTTGTTAAACACAGCCACTACTAAAAGTTAAATTGTGCAAACTTACAATAAGTAAATTATATTAAAGGTAATATTCAAAACTCATTTTGTCTCATTTTACATTTTATTACCTATGCTCAAAGCTTTTATGTCTCCTTCAGTCATACGGTGGAGACCCCATGTAATGGAGTTACTAGGCATCTCTTCCAACTCCAGGCTCACTGACATCATGTCAGTATCCTGAAAGTGGCCACGGTGGGAGGATTTATATCATGAAAACCGGCAAACACTATAAATAAGGCTTTTCCCATTTGGTGTATGCTAATCATGCACCAGCACAACCATGGGTAAGTGCTATAACAGAGACATACACCAGTGTTTTAACAGCAAGTCTCAACAGAGTATGGGCATCTAACCGAGCCTGGACAGGTCAAGTCAGTTGCTGAGAAACCAACAGCTCAAAGCATCTCGATTTAAGCCTGGAACTATAATAGCTTCCTAACTAGTTGGTCCCCGTCTTTAGTTCACTGAAACACATACAATGCAACCATCTTCACTTTCCTCAAATACAGACCTCATGCTACCCACCCCTCAACACAAAACTCCCAATGGCACCCAAATGCCTACGGGATAGTCTGAGGCTCAGCCTAATGCCATCCCATGCCCCTCTTTCTCTCATTGCTCTCCCATGCCCAAATGCTCTGCTGCTCTCAAGGCAGGTCTTGCCTACCGTGGTAGGCAAGATTCCAAGATGGCGCCCAGTAGTCCAGCCCCTGGTGCACACATCCTCCCCTTGGGCCTGAACGGACTCGCGAACTCCTGATTAGGCTACATTTCGCAGCAAAGGTGAAGAGATGTTACAAATGAAAGTAAGGTCCCAAATCAGTCGACTATGAGTTACTCAAATGAGACCCCTGGGTGAGCCTGACCTGAGAGGCTCCAGAGGTCAGAGATTCCCTCTTCTGACGCCCTTCAAGAAGCAGGCCACCAGGAGTTCTACAGGTGCAAGAAATGAATTCTGCCAACAAGCACACGAGCTCAGGGGAGGACCCTGAGCCTTGTGTGAGACCACAGCCCTGGCTGACACCTTGACTGCTGCCTTGTAAGACCCTGAGCAGAGGACCCAGCTAAGCCATGCCTAGACTCCTGACCAGAAGTCAGAGAGGTAATAAACGGTGTTTTTTAAGCTGCTAAGTTTGTGGTAGTTTGTTACAGAGCAATAGAAAACTAATACCTCGCCCTTACCCCAGCCTAATTTTAAATCCCTTCACATCCCAAGCTTTGCCTCGTGCTGCCGCCTGGCCTAGGATGCCCTCCTTTGTGCACTTTAAAACATCTGATTCAACAATCAAGGTCTGTTTACATCTCATCTCCTTCCAAATGGATTCCCTTCAGCCCCATCCAACATTGTATTTTCGATTTCTATAACCCTTATAATTTGTATACCACTCCTTGGTCCTAAATTACACTTAAGTCAGCTAACTGCTTTAGATTTCTAGAACGTGTTATATTCTGCTGTATCTTTACAATTTCTTCAGTGCTTTTTACAGTGTGGCAAGTAACCCCCAAAAACGTAGAGACCAGCCATCAGAAACCCCTATCCCTCTCTAGTCTGTAGCCCTATTATTTCACATACTTCTGAAAATGAAGCATACACAGATTACTGCAGCTTCCTGATCAGTCTGTGAGATTATATATATATACTGAGGGGCACATATACACATAAAGGAGTTTCCATTATACAAACTCTTTTGGTTTAAAACTAACACTAAAGGACAGGGCCATCTATCACAGCAGCGTCGGCTTTCCCTCGCCCTCGATTTTTGTTTCTTTCTAGTCTCTTTCTTCTTACTCTTCCTTTCCTGCCTTACCTATACTTGCCTTTGGTCCCTCTATTCCTCGTCCCTCGATATTTCTTTCTTTTTCACCCCTTTTCTCCCATAATTCACCTCCCCTTCCACCTGATTTTCCTCTTCTCTTCTTGTCTATTTATCCCCTACAATTTTCCATCAGTGTAAACTATGTGCAGGTCTCTTCCACTATGTGGTGCTTAGATATCCATATTTGTCTAGTCTCCACTCGACCACACAGAACACAGTTCTTTCCAACTTTCTTAAACTCCCACTAAAGTCATCACTAAAAAATTTGTCAAAACCACTGAAATAATAAAATGAGAAGGCTAACTTGAATTGAACGAGTCATAGTGACTGGACTGAAATCATTTCAAGGACTTATGGAAAAAGTGAGTCTGAAGAAAAGACCAGGGTCATACATTAAGCATTCCAGATTGGGGAAATACATACAACTAGCATTGTACCTTTTTTTTTTTTTGGTAAATTTTTTTTTTTTTAAAGAGCCCATAAGGACACTAGATATTAGACTATACCCATTTTACAACAAATGAAGAAACTAAGGCCAAAAGAGGTTAAGTGATTAGCTCAATGTCATCCAGTTAGTCACTAGCATAGCAAAAAAAAACACCTCTCATCAGTCAACGTGTGTGCAAGGAGTTGCAGGTGGCTGAAGTTGAGTGAAAAGCAGCATAATATACTGGGCAAAATAAACTGCAAGAGGAAATTTATGGATTAGAACTTACTGGAGCCACTGAGCTTGAAAAGTCACGTTTTCACG
>NW_011888895.1:3568883-3616512 GCF_000151845.1 Pteropus vampyrus
ATCTTCAATAAATTAGATTAAGTAAGAAAGTTGTAAAATATATCCAACAAGATCCTATTTTTTAATTTAAAACACAGAACAACAATAAAAAAAAAAACAAAAAAACTATGTCTGTGTATATGCTGATATAAGTCCTGGAAAAAGTTTGAAAGGAGATACATAAACTGCTAGCAATGCTTATCTCTGATAAACAGAACTGAGGGTAGGAGGCAGGAGAAGAAAACTTTCCTTTAAACCACTCCCTATGGTTTGATTTAAAAAAACAAAGCTTATTAAATTTATAATTAAGGTAATAAACAAATTTAAGCTCCTATCAGTGACTTTAATTGTTGGCAAGATGTCACTGATTAAAAATATCAAGATGCTTTCATATTTTAACGTTTCACTTATAAAGGTAGAATTTTTGGAAGACTAACTGTTCTTCTAGCAACTGCCTCCTCTTTTTTGTAGATTCTGAAGAAAATTTTTTGCTTATGTATGTGCTTTTGTTTTAATATCTATTAAACCATCGTATAAATTTCAGCAACTATGCAAAAAATGCCAAAATTAATAGACTGCCTATCTGTATACAGCTATTGAATCTAAAGCAAAACTTCCTCCTTACCTGTAGTATTTACACAATACGTTGGACTATAAAAAGCAACTTTTCTCTGTAAACGTAGTCCTGCTTTAACTTTTAAACAGTAAGTTGTCTCTGGTGAGAGTTTATTAATTTTACTTCTGGGAATAACAATTTCAGTCCTGTCCTTTAAAAAAGTACAAAGTCAAATTTTAGAATTAATTCACATTGTTTTTCTCTCATAGCAAACAAAGATAAAAATAATGCTTACTTCTAAACTTGAAGACTTTTTCCAGATGACTACGCTGTATATAAAGCTTGTACTAGCCGTGGCCCACATGGTACTGTTTTTTGTTCCAGGAGGAGAGATGTTTACTATTATTGCCTTATCTTCGGGATCTAAATGTACTTCTGGAGGACCAATGTGAGCTGCAAAAATCAAAACATTTACTATATAACCTCATTAATACAACACCGAAACATTCATTCAACAAATAATTCTGATTGCTTAATATGTGCCTGACATAATAAAGCAGAGGCAGTCCCTTGTTAATGGAAATATGGCAAAAAAAAAAAAAAAAAAAAAAAAAAAGCAAGCCCAAACAAATACATATAACATCATGTGTGCTATAAGGAAAAATGAAGTACTCTAAAGGGACGGAGAATGGTGGTAACAAGAGCTGATTAGTTAAGCCAGTCAAGGAAAGCCTCTCTGAGACACCTGAGCTGAGACCGCACTCAAATGTGGGAGAATGTCATGCAAATACCCAGGGGAAAAGTAGGTACTCCAAGCTGGGCCTGCACCAAGTGCAGGGCCCCTAAGACGGGAAGGTGCTCGCCATTTCCAAGAGACAACAGGGGGGCTCGAATGTCTGAGAGGTAGAAAATGAGATGTGAGAGGTAGTTAGCCAGGTAATAAAGAACTTGAAGGCTGAGACTGGAGGAGTGCCATAGTATGATCACCCCGATTTACCTACGAGGGAGCAGGGAGACCAGAAGTAGCTATTGCAATAGCTCAAATGACAAAAATGGCTTGATGAAGGCTCGCAGCAGGAGTGGAAGTGACAAGGGGTTGGATTCAGGATATACTCTGAAGGTTGATCATTCACAATATGTTGACAGATTAAATGCAGGACGTGAGGAAAAGAGACGTTAAAGACGATGCCAAGGCGCTTGGCCTGAGCAAACAGATAGGTGGTGTCATTAACAGGGATGGAAACGCTGCAGGAAGAGCTGGTTTCCAGGGGAAAGATGAAGAGCTTTATTTGGCCATTCTAAGTTTGAGACGACTTTTAGGGATCTAAGTAGGGACGCTGAACAGAGCTGAAGAGTGATACAAATCTAAAGGTAAGGGGACGAAAAATGGGGCTGGAGATACCATTTCGGGAGTTAAGAGCATAGAGATGGTGCAGAAAGAGAAGAGGTGAAATGACTGGGCCCTGCGGCAGTTCAACACTGCAGGGTCTGAGAGATGAGGAGAAACTGGCCAAGGCGTGGCCGACGAGCAGGAGAGCCAGAAAGAGCAGTGCCCTAGAGATCCAGGGATGGAAGGGTTTCACAAAAAGGGAGGGACGACCATGTCGATGCCACAGAGGAATGGAGCCAGAAGATGACTGGGAACACAACTGGCATCATGCAGGTCGCTGGTGACCTGGACAAGAGCGGCTTGGGTGTCATGATGAGGAACGAAGCTCGAGTGGACAGGGCTGAAGAGGAAGTGGGGGGAGAAGAGGTACAGATAACTCCGAGTTTCGAACAGGGCGGTGGTTCCCAAACTTTCTGGTCTCGGGACCCCTTTACACACTTAAACTGAGGATCTTAAAGAGCTTTTCTTTATCTGGGGTATGTCTTTCAATATTTAGCATATTAAACACTAAAACTGAAAATAACTTAAAGTATTTATAAATTTACTAAAAATGATAAACCCATTACATGCTAACAAATGTGTGTTATGAAAAATTAACTCTATTTCCCCAAACCAACCAACCAAAAAAGCTTAGCGAGAAAAGTGGTGCTATTTCACGTTTTGATCAAATCTCTGGAATGTCTGGCTTAATAAAGAAGACACATGTATCTCACACTGACTCCTGTATTCAGTCTCCAAACCACACATCAAACACCAGCGTACACTCAAGAGAGAATTTAAATGAAAAAGGCAAACGAGTCTTCCGAATTATTACGAAATTGTTTTGGCTTGACCTCCTGAAAGGGTCTTGTGGACTATGCGTTAAGGACCGCTATTACAGGGAAAGCAGAAAAACGAGTCCATAGCAGGAATGAGATACAGGTTTAAGCGAATCTTTGTGTGTGTATACGCGCGCGCGTGTGTGTCCGTGTGTTTAAGATGGGAGATTTTCATCACGTATGAGAAGCGAGGTGTTCTGGTAATACTTAACAAAGAATATAATGTAATTAAGCTGGCGACTTTTTTTTTTTTACCTTGTTTAATTGGTATAAATGAGTCAACTATAGACCATGAAGACACGTTGTTTCCTTTTTCTGCTCTTATACGCAAATTAAGTTCTTCAAAAACATTTATCTTGAGTGGAGAAAAGTCGCATTTCGTACCAGTAATATTTTGACACCCAGGTAATTTTTCCCAATTATCCATCCCAGGCCTTTAAAATAAAAAAGCAACAGAATGAATAAGCAAATGTATAAACACAAAAGAGCATTTCTAGTTTAAGTAGTTACTTCTTTTACTTGAGTTCATATCCTGTTAACATTTTAAGTGTGTAACATTCCACTCTTTTTCCATGCATATATACCAAGTTATTATTCATAAAAAGGATTAATTCTGACATAAAGTTACTTTTTAATACGGTTCTATAATTCTGTGGGTGGTTTAGATTTCAAAGAAGCAGAGAAAGAAATGACCCGTAGGTAAAAGTGGACTCAGAGTCAGCTTTGTTATGTGACTTCTGGCCAACTACTTTGTATTTCTGGATCTTCTCTTTTTAACTGAAATTCTGGGAACTAAATTCCGTCTGATCTCCTCCTATGAACAGATTTACTAGCCCTAAGAAAGACCTTAGAATCAATATGGTTTGAGAATTTCCTCCGCCTCCTCAAAACCAAAACATCCCTTCTACTTGCGGATCTCCTTAATTCCTTCTATTACATCACTAGAAACAAAGAACTTAAAATGTTAACATAAACTAATAAATTCCTCAAAGTGGATTTCGTCAATCGAAAAGTTTAAGTGATTAATATCAGATTCTTCAAATACATGAAGAAATCAAGTTGGCAGCCTGTGCCCCAAACACAAAGGACCTGTTGCCACAAAGAGGAAAGAAGTCTGAAGCGAAGGTCAGACGTCTATGGTCAGCCCTGCCTACCTTAGCCAGGCAGAGAAACTATCCTCTGAGAAGGCATTTTTGTCAAGCTTAATTTGTAGTTCTAGCATCAGCTGACTTTTTTTGGTAATACTGCAGACTTCGTTTAAAGATGCTTTATGACAACAGAAACTAGGGATGAAATCCAAATAATTTTGGTGCTGCCCCAAATCCAAGTCTATCTTATTTTTCAAAAAGGAAACTTTTTTTTTTTTTTTTAGATTACCGTAAATACACACTAGCATAAAGAATCCTTCCTTCCCGGCCAGTTACCTCTTCTACTTTACCTACCTGAGCTCTAAGATTAGAGCTGGTATTAATGACATTTTAATTTAACAAAAACATTCCTCAAAAACTCCTCCGTATCTCGAAATCCAGATTTTTGGGAGATAGTTTTGGTTTTTTTTTCAAATGGCATTTATTAGAAAATACAATTCCAAGGAAAGTAGGAGATACAAAGAAGTCTGGGAAGTGGGTAAAGCACAGACATCTTTAAATCAGGGGCATAAAGGGTCAAAATAAAATGAGCTACTGGCAAAAAGTAACGTGTCTATGGTCCATTCATCTGGAAAACTCTTATATAAACAGAAACTTTATTAAAAATTTAAAACTAAGCCCTGGTATTGTTTCATCTCACCCTCACTTTTACATCCGTCTTTCCTGCACACTCTGTTACAACTGCTTTTGCATATAAGGGAGCCACTGTAGCAGTAGCTACTTTTATTCCTTAAAAAAAAAACTTTACCACATACAGTATTTAGATGAGAACAGAATATAATTTAAAAATGAATATGCAACCAATGTAATATTCAGTTCATAAAACAGGTTTCATAATATAACTTCATGCCATCTTTGTCTCATTCACTAATGTAGTCTAAGCACCCAGAAGAGTGTTTGGCATTAAAGGCATTCAGTATCTGTTGAATGAAAGAATACTACTACACACTACATACACCATAACAAATTTTAGCTATAGGTTACAAACAATGATGTCTTAGACAGCATGGATTCTATAGGCACTGATATCCTAATAGCTTATTTATGTGCCTGTGTATCATTTACCACCAGTGACATACGTGCTACATTCTGAGAAACACCATACGTACTAAAAAATACCGGTCTACTGCTGATACTAATTACACTTCAACTGATCACTTACTCCATGCCACTGTTCTGAGCACTTTATATATAATTGTTCGACACTGATAAACACCTTCTTAGACACTTATTATTGGGGTATCCTAGCCCAGTTTGCCTAGGACAGTCCTGGTTTAATCTTGTTTCAGCTTATGCAAAATTAAGTGCCTCTTTTCACTCTCAAAAGTATCCGTTTGGATGCTAAATTACGTGTGGTCATAGTTTTTACTTAACAGATAAGGAAACTGAGATAGAGGATGCATAAGTAGCAGAGGATGGATTAACCCAAGCATCCTGGCTCAAGTCCCGATTACACTGCAGTACACTAATGCTATATTGTCTCCCCAAAGCTGCAGTCTGGCATATTTCGACAAAGCAATTGTTTATAAAGCTAACAGTACAGAATAAAGTAAGAACACACTGAAATAATGCATCTGATGCTAGAGTCAGAATGGAAGGGTAATAGATGATTGTGGACTGGAGAATTTAAGATAAGCAATGCAACGTGTGGAGGCACAAGAACGTGAGAGCACTGTCGACTGCTCTGTTCTTTATTATGTGGGTAACTTTAAAGAAGGGGATCTGACGTCTTCTTTGTTATACTTAAAACAGTTGTTTTAAGAATGTTCTGAACTAAGGCAAAAAATAAAATTGGTAACAAAACTCAAAGTTCAATTTAAAGAAAACTTCTAGAGATAAAAACCCTTACATTATCAATTCTGAGAAAAACCATACACGTATTTGTGAACATGTACACACACATATATATATCCATACATGTGCTCTCCCACACACACATTACTGTTTATTAACAATCAGCTGGAGAACAACAGTGCCACAGCCGTGGGTGAAGTGATGGGATCCTGGTGCTGAAGGTCCTATGCCTTGTTTCTTCGCTGCCTCATTACCTGCCTGCTCTTTCCTGGACAGGTAGTGTGGTGAGCACACAGGCCCCAACACTCCAAGCAAAGTACTGTTATTTCCGGAGCCCTGTTTCCTTCTATAATCCTTTCTTCTGCAAGTTTCTGCCTGCCTATCTTCTTGGTATTTATTAAGTAGAAAGTTAGGACTAGGGAGGAGGAACTGAAACTCCAAAAATATCAGATCTGTGGAAATGCAGGGTCTGCCATACTGATGTTTATAAATGGCATGTAAGTTAAAATGTCGTGTGTGATGGAGATAATAGGAAACCCTGACCAGACAGACCTGGTGTCCTATTCCAAAACCGTGGCTAGGCCCTTTGGGGTTCTCTCCCATATCCTCAAGTTATGGTGATGTTCTAGTCCAGAGCCAGATTTATATTTAAAGAACGTGGAGCATCCAGAACAGAGAAGGTATGGCTGTGGACAAGGAAGCTGTCTGCCACTGGTGTCCCCCAAATCTCTTGTGTCAAAAGTCCAAAGATAAATTTGACTGTCTATATTTGTAGAGGTGAAGTTATAAATATTATGAAATTTCTTTAAAAAATGGAAAACCCAAATGTTTCACAAACTGAAAAAAAAAATGTGGTGTTAAAATTATAAGAATTCTTCAGATGATTCTGGCAAAGCAATAAGCAGAGTCACATACGTTTTATAATCTGCTGAAAAAGTCACATTCCCGACAGACTCATCGCTCTGGTTCCACTTCAGGATAAAGGTGTCATCAATGATGTAGACCTCTACATTTTGGGGAGATTTTAAGTTTGTTTCTCCTATAAAGGTAACAAGAAAGAAGACAGTTATATGTACACCACAGACATTTTTAAAAACGTTATTATTCTCTTCACATCACTGATTAGAGAATGAATGTTTAAATATAACAATTAAGTATATAAAATATTTAAGAACACCTAATGATTGATCTCAGGATAGAGAGGTTGCTAATTATATCTCTGCATCTGAGAGAGCTAAAACAAGATTTTTTTAATCTATAAAAAGTGCTGAATGTCAATTATATCTCAGTAAAGGTGGAAAAACAAAGGAAAAAAAGTAAGTGCTGTTTTTTAATTGAAAAAGAAAACAGTCTTTCTATAAAAATAGAATTTTTGTTTGGTCTGGAAGAGATTCTGATGTTATGGACACAGGGTTCAAATGTTTGGTTTCACATTCTATGTTTGAGATAGACACGTGCTTCATAGACCCTGATAGAGAACTGAACAGATGTGATTTCAAAGTTGACAGCTATTCACAGGAAATGAATATTCACATTAACCAAATCGAGAGGGGTATGAATGTTTATGTCAGCCAAGCCCTATAGGAACCTGAAAAAGTCCTGACTGCCGAACTAATCAAGTCTGAACCTTCTGTTTATTTTTAAGGACTTCTAGAGACCTACTTTATTTCTTACATTGCTAGTACCAATTTTACACCAGGTAGATGCCCTCTCTTCTCATTTTTCCTTTCTGGCCCCTCCAATCCGCATTAATCTTCCTCTCTGACCACCCAAATCCTCCGACAGCCAGCTCAAGTTAGATCCCTGCTAGAAAACTTTTCCTCATGGTCTTGTTCTTTCTTCATATGCTGCACCACGAATCTGTACTGCTCAATTTCATACAGAAGTAGATGAAAAAATAAATAAAGCCCATCACCTGATATCCAGTAGGCTCTCAAAACTTGGTGAAAAGATCTTTAAAAAATTGCTTCTTTGTGTTAAACACAAATCTCCAACTGTCAAGTTCTTTAAGGGCAGGTCTATCCAACTTCATACTTAATCCACATTTCTCAGAGTACTCAGCGTAATGCCGAGTTCACATGAACTTTTTCAACATCGCAAAGGTCTGATCTTTCACTATGATAAACTATAATTTTTCAAAGACCAGCTTTTAAATTTATTTCTGGTTCCTACAATATTTCTAGCCTTTACTTCTGCCTCAGGGCAAGCATATTTTCTCCTTGCAGACTTTTTTGAGCACAGGGTCCTTGTGTAGAACTTCCTTCATTGGGACTGTTTCCTCTGCTTTCCAGTTAGAAATATTATGGTATGTCGTCAAAGGTAAAACATTTAAGATTTTCTGAATTTTTTTAAATTCGGGAGCTACTCGTTGAGTGCCCCCACCCCGTTTTCCGTTTCACACTCGTATTCTCTGAGACTTCATCCCTGAACAGAACACCTCCCCTAATCCCACTCGTCTGAATTTAGTTCCCATCCCATTTGTTGGAATTTTATAGACTCTGTGCAACTAAAGGGCAGTGATTGGGCTTACAGGGATTAACAAAAGATCTGATGGCATCTGTAGTATCTAGTCTAGAATATTCTAATTCTGTAATTCTGGGCCTTGACACAGGAAGAGGAAATCTGATGGGGTATAGCCAGGAAAACCCTCAGGGAAGAAACCCTTCTGCTAAAGGAAGGAGACCTGGAGCTAGAGACATCCTGGCATTTGAGAGATCGACAGATAAAAGGACAGAGACTTGGAAATAGAGTTATTAGACAAGATTTTAGATTTTAGATTTTGTTCTATTAGTATTAGCAATATCTTCTTGATAATAATTTCTTTCACCCTTTTAGCACGCAAAATGCATAGATGGGCATTTAATCCAAACTTCTATTTATACAACTGGTTGTTTCCAACCCTCACATTCACAATGATGAGCAGATGCAGTTTATTATTTTTTTAAAGTCTAATATAAATCCAAATACATAACATCCATACAAATATAAATTTCCTACCCTATTTTTGGATCGTTTTCCTAGGCTGGGGTCCCAGAACTGCATTCACTAGGTTGAAAAGCATGAATGTTGTTAAGAATTTGAAAGATAGAGCAACATTATGATCTCAAGTTAGGGCTAGCATTTCATTTAGTTTTGAACATTACTATTCCTTTGGGAAAAAGTAAATTAGTTAACTGAAAGATAACATAGAGGTGGATAACAAAGAATTTAAATTGTCTGACCTTTAAGGAAACAGTCTAGTCTTAAGCACTGGAGGTCTGAGGCCAGAGTCCCAGGGTCTGATTTCCCACTCAGCCACTGGCTAGCTGGATGGCCTTAGGCAAATTACACAATCTCTGTGTCTTAGTTTATTTATTTGCAAAAGGAGGATAACAGTGCCCAGCGGTTGTTTTGAAAGCTGAAGGAATTTATACCTTTACAATACTCAGAGTAGAGCCTGGGCACATAATTAAAAGCACAATAAATGCTAGCTGTGTATAAAATTGATTTTAGCAGCTCTAATGTAGATTAGAATTAGGATTCCAATGCACATCTTCCTGGAAAACTCTGGGGGGAAATTCTTATATTAAAGCAAACATGAGTTTAATGCAAATTTTCATTAACGAAAGACTCCAAAGTACCACGGGTTGCACCAAGACCCCTACTACCACTCCTTCTGCTATACCGTGGAAGAGTTTGAGAAAGAGGATACCATGTATCACGTTGGGGTACGCTTTTCTAAGGCAACAGTTAACTATTTGAATCCACTAGGCGGTTTCCGCGGCCTCCAGGATTCCTGACCGTGGTCACTTGGGCCCTGCTTCTCTTTGGGTACCCCTCCCTCCTCACTGCAAAATCAACTTTGTAATAGTTGCCATTCCCCAGATAATCCCGGCTAAATATTAAGGCGGGCAGCAAACGAGTCTGGTGGATCCTAGCCTTTGTATTTTGGCTGTGTAGTTTCCTTTTATCATTACTTTTTATTAGGCTGCAAGAATCCTTGCAACCCTCATTGCCCTCCTACGTGAGACTGAATAACTGTTTACTAAACGAAGGATAAGCATTTCAGGAACAGTAGCAGAGTTCTTGGCTAAAGCCTTATGATCAAACGGTCCAGCCGAGATGCCCGATTTTTCGAAAAGACACAAACTCGACACGAATCTACACGAAAGCTCCCGCACACGCAAGGCCACAGGGGTAGGAGCCCAGGGCGCGACCGAAGGCCAGCGGGCGGGCGCCCCCGGCACGGGTGCGCTGGCTGCCAAGCGAGCGGCGAGCAAGGAGCCTTAACACCACTTGCCTAAGGCGGTTTCAATACGAGCGCTGTGGCCACGAGGACCAGAGGTCCCCCAGACGGACATCTGTGTTCCGCCAACCCCCTCCGAGGCCGTGACTTCCAACGCCGACACCGCCCAGCCTCACGCCCCGCCTCGGAACCTGCGCCCGGAACCTCGTCTCTCACCTGCGGCTGCGGGCGACACCCACGGCATACCAGCGACCGACACTAGGGTCGCCACGCCTAGGAGGTCGAGCATCGTCCGCGGGGCGCCACCGACCTCACTAGTCACGTCCTGGACCATCGCACGCAGCTCTTCGGTTCCGTACACAGGACGCCGCGGGGTACAGGCCGCGCCCCGACGCTCATCCCCCACGCTCCGCGGCCTCCCCGACCACCCCGGCACGCCCCGCCATTCTCCGCGCTCGCCCGCCCTCCCGCGCACGCGCCTCACTCGCGGATCCCGCGCCAGGGCCGCCCAGTGCGCACGCGCGCACGCGCGCGGCCGCCCCCTTCCGGCCTGTGACCGCCCCCTCGCGGCCCGCCCTTGCCTTCTCGGAAGGCCGCGGCTAGGTGGAGCGCGGGGGCCAGTGCGCCTGCGCGGGTCTCGCGGTCCGGGAGTCGCCCCCAGATCCGGCTGGTTGCTGGCCGAGCGCCCTTCGCGCGTTCTCCGCCCGCGCCTTTCCTCGCCCGGCCCTCGTCGCGGACTCGGAGGCTTCGGAGAGCAGTATGGGGATTAAAAGAAGCTGGAATGAGGAAACCGCCGAGCGGCCCAGGGCGTGCCCTGGGCGCAGGGCGCTGTGGGCGAATCCAGAGTTAGATCTGGACACGGCTGGCGCTCGAGGCGGCCTCGCGGAGGGGGTACGGGCCCCGGCGAGAGAATCACGAGGCCTCCGGGCTTGCGGTGGTCTCCAGAACAACGGACTTTTAAACTCTTTTGATTAATTCTTATCAATAAACCATTTGAGTCCGCCATTCAAATGGTTATTTAAATACCTTAATAGATTAGGTACATTACGAAGATAAGCAAAATGAAAAGGAAAGGAGAGGTGAAATAAGCAATCAAGTCTTAGCTGTTAATTATAACACCTAACAATATTATCAGTTACATGGCAAAATGAATATTTGTAGAGGACAACACGATTTGAACATGCCTTATAAGAAACTGAGGTGTAATTTACATACCATGAGATTCACCCATTTAAAATGAACATTGATTTTTAGTAAATCTGTCCAGGGTTGTTTGGCTTCTTTTTTAAAAACTTTGGGTTATCACTTTGCAGTTCAGCGATTCTTTGTTTTGATTCTGAGTATGTCAGTGCTTTGTTTTAACGATGTAATAGATGGAAAAATACCCGATGAGAACATATGATCCAAAGGAAGAGGGAAATTCCTGCTTGTAACTAATTAGTGAATTATGCTCATGTTAAAAAGCCTTTCCAACGACTCTCTGAAAGTTTTAATTAAAAATCCACTTCCTGCTGTCCAAACGTTGTTCTTGCAAAACTATTTGGAATAGGTTGCATTTTTACATTTAGAACAATAGGCCCCAAACCGATGGAAACATCTCATTTGAAAGATTTTTAAACATTCCTGCCGCCCCCGCGCCTTTAGTGGGCAGCTAGAGTTTTTATAGATGTACAGCATTTTTGACAACAGAAATAACATCCAAATGGAAATATCCCCAAATATTTAACCATGCAAGTTATATGTAGCTTATACTTACAGTTTCTTTTGATTTTCACTTGCTCACAGTAAAAGCACTTTTAAGGAATTTAAAGTCAATGGTTTGTTGTGTTTTTCAGTTTGAGACAGAACATGGTAATATCCACTTGTTAAAAAAAGGTGGGTAAATATCTCTTGTAAAAATATAATTCATCTCTGGGTTGACAGCATTTGCATGATACAGATTTTCATGGTCTTTCCTCATCTTAATGCGGAAATATATCGTAAATATTGGATTATATTTTAATAAAATTTACCACAGGTGTGACACCCTGTAGCGCTTTATGCAGTTCAGTTTCAATTTATTTGCTCTAATAGTTTGTGGGTGAAGCATGAATTAATTTCCTGTGTGGTGGATGCTAGCTCTCTAACCTTAACTCAGAGCCCCCACTCCTTTATTCAAGTCAAAATGATCCATCAGAGGTTAGACTTGTAGATTATTTTTATTAAATTCTTTTAAAACTTTTGTTTTGAAATAATTGCAAATGTACAGAAAAGTTGCAAAAATAGTAAGAGAGGACTTCGTATCCTTTGCCCAGATTCAACAAATTGTTAATAGTTTGTTATATTTGTGCTTTCTCTCTGTTTATATACACACAAATATAGGTACAAACTCCTCGTGTGTGAGTGTGTGTGCGCACGCGTGCGTGCGCATGCTTCCCTGAACTTTTTTAGATCTGGCCTTGGTCTTTCACGACACTAACTTTTTATAATACATGCCAGTTATTTTATAGATGCTTCCCAGTTTGGGCTTGTCTGATGTTTTCTCACAATTAGATTCAGATTATGTATTCCTGGCTGGAATACTGCATAAATTATGTGCTGTCCTCAGATAGCCCATCTACAGGCATGCTATGTCTGTTCTCTCCTTATTGGGATGCTAATTTTGATCATATGGTCAAGTGTTATCCAGTTTCTCCACCGTATAGTTACTATTTTTCCCCTTGCAACTAATTTGTGGATACATACCCTGAGATCCTGCAAATAACTGTTCTTCATCAAACTTTTTCAGAACTTTTCTAGAATTAGCATCCGTTAATGACCCCTGCCTGAACCAGTCTACTGTGATAGTTGTGAAATGGTAATTTAACTCTGCCTCCCCCACTACAAGTATTAGTTGACATATTGTAGGGAAGTGCTTTATCTTATTTATTATCAGTATGGACTCATAGCATATTATTTTATTTAATTGGTTATAGTTAATTACTATATTTGCTTATTAATTTTTAATGAATAAATTTTTTAGAGCACTTTTAGTTTTACAGAAAAATTGAGCAGAAAGTACAAAGTTTCCATATGCACCCTTTCCTCTCCCTGAGTTTCCCCTATAATTGACATCTTATGTCAGTATAGTACATTTATTACAATTAATGATCTTATATTGATACATTATAATGAACTAAGATCCATAGTTTACATAGTTCATTCCTTGTGTTGTACATTCTGTGGGTTCTGCCAAATGCATTATGTCATTAGATTCTTTGGTTGGTGTGATAATTACATTGACATAATATGGATTAGTAGAAAAACAACTTTAGTTACACATGTATGGGAGCCCCATGAAAATATGAGACTCAAAGAAGTGACTAAAGCAGGCATTTGTATACCTTTTAGACAAATAAGTTTGTGACGAATTGACAAGACAAAGGAGTTTGGGTTCATTTTATACTTTTCAGCTCCAACCCTAAAATTAGCCATTTCTCCAAGGGGCAGTATTTTAGTGGGGAATGGTATTTAGAAACCAAGATCTGAACACTAAAACTTTGAGAAGAGTAAATTAGTGAAGAGGTAGCAAGGTTAATTTACACAGACATCTTGGCCCTAAATTCTCTATCTAGTCCTAAGGATGCCTTCTACCTTCCTGGTACAGGAAGCTAATTTCACGTGGGAGATTTATTGCCTGCTTTAAGGGTGACAAAGACGGTCAGACTGTCCCTGCACCCACCAGTTGTTTCTCGAGTTACTTGAATTCAAAATAATGTGCCAAAGTGGCATATTTTGAAGTGGCATATTCTGCTTCGCTTCATCTCGTACCCACCATTACATACAGAAGAGTTTTATTGCCCTAAAAGTCCCCTATGCTCCACCAATTCAGCCTCTTTATTTTAATGCTCTAAAATTATACCAGTTTAGGCCAGTGGGGGCCATATCAAGCTGGTTCCTTTTGGTATGTCACAGGTTGTTTTTTTTTTTTTTCTCCCCACTTCTTTTAACTCTGGCATAAGATATTCCAGATTTATTTTACTCTTTTTTAGCTCCAACTCTGAAGTCAGCCATTTCACCAAGGGGCTTTGGTTTCTTTTAATGGGGAATAGTATTTTGAAACCAAGATGTGGGCACTAAAACTTTTTGTTTTAATTAAAATTAATTCCTGTCGGCCGTACATCTTGTTTCTTCCTTGGGGGCTAACGAAAAAAAGTAGTTCCTTGTGTATTTGACTTTTGAAAAGGCCTTGTTGGGAATAGCTGCCTTTATGGTATGTCGCCATGTAGTTATATGGCAAACTTAACTTGTTTCTTCAAATCTGCAGCCTTTTGTAAAAAAAAGACATCTTCCAATAGTGTTTGTTGGCAGAGGAATATACTTTAGTTTATCATCACATAGTGGCGAGAAAAAGTGTTTCCCATGGCATGTGGCTTTTTAAATTTGCTATTAAGAAATCAAAAGCAGCTTCTAGACATTGTCATCAGTTGTAGTGAAATTTCATAACGAACAAGAGTGATGTAAACACTCGAATACTTTGTAGAGGTTTGGTTTTATGGATTTTTTTAATGTTATGGTCTTCATACTGTCATTAGCTATTATCTCAAGGCTCAATACGATTTAGTGCCCAGATCACGGTTTCTAAATACCATTCCCCACTAAGAGAAACCAGGGCCCCTTGGAGAAATGGCTGATTTCAGGGCGTAATGACAATGGGTATAAAAACATTTCACAAATAGTCTTTGTGATGATTTTTTTTTTACTGGGTTCTTGAAGGATCTGATCAGATTGTCATTGTTTTTATATCATAACGTTGTCACAAAAAACTCCACAAAGCTCATACCAATAACCGGAAAAGAGTTAATTCTGATGTTATCTTATTCATTTCTGCGTTATGACAATTGTCTTTAACTCCCAGTTTATTAGCAGGAATCTTGTCACATCCGTTTCCTGAGCTTTAATTAAAACTAGCTATGTAATCTATAAACATGCTTGACTGGGCCAAGTAAACAGCTAGACATGGTCACAAATTCCAAAAACGAACAAGTGGAAGCATCACTCACATTTCCACCTGGTGGGACTCCCACTGTGTGCTCAGGTATGTCACACATCGTTGAACGTGACAGGTGATCCTCTGGCATTTGCACTAAGTGCTCGATCATATGTCAACATTAGTAAAGCTTAATTTATTTCTTGTTTAACAATGCAAATAGAATTTCATTGCACCCTAGTGGACCCTTTATTTCAATACAAATCCCAGAGTGGTGTACCCTAGTTTAGAAGCTTCCAGAAAAATGAGTTTACTCCTTTTGGGGTGGGGAGGTTGGTGGAGGAAAGCTCAGAGTCACTGGCTGAGCAGCAGCCCAACGGAGCAAACTTTTAGGGTGCACAGACACTAGCTCCAGGATGCTCAGGGAGGAGTCTGAGCCACTCTGCTCCGGAATTGCCTCTCTCCTTGGTGCTTTATCATCTTACTCCTTTCCTCGTCCCAGCAGGCAGACAATTTAGTGAACTCTTAATAAAGCAAACAGTACGAACACTCAACTGGTGGCCAGGAGTATGGATCTCCGGAGGCGACCTGGAGTGAGAGGTGAGTAAGTGGAGACCGAGAGTGTGAGTAGGAATCAGCCAGGAAAAGAAGACAGGAACAGTGTTCCAGGCAAGCGGAATGTCATATTGGAAGGCCTGTGTTCAGTGTAGCTTGAGGAAAGAGTGAGACCGGCCATGCACTGACTGCATACAGGGACAGAAAGATATCTGGTTTAAGTACGACCATGGAGGGCAGCCACACCTCTGTCCAGACAGTAACTAAGTATCTCTGAAACAGAACGGTGGGCCTGCTGGTTAAGAGCATGCGTCCTGAAGTTGACTTGACCCGAGTATCCGAGCTCCATCACTCTGGAGCCTTGGGCAAGTGATTTGATCTTGTTTCCTTATGGGGACCAAAAGAGTGTATGTCATAGTGGTGTCATGAGGATCAAATCAATTAATGCATTTAAAGAGTTTAGTCTAGTATCTGGCATATGGTGTTTAATAAATATTGGCTATTTCCCGACCCTGCCCCCCAACCATTGTGGTTATTGTTTTTCTACTTCTGAAAGGCTCAGGGGGAAGATTCACTTCTGCTAGAGAAAACCCGAAGGATCGCATGGCCCCAACGATCAAAGGGTCTCAACGGTCAAAATGTCATTCTCCAACCTCAACGGGGCTGAAATTTAAAACCTTCTGCACTTACTGAAAATCTCTGCACCACCACTTCTCATTTTCAGCAGATGCCCTCCCACCCAACTCACGTTTTCTTCCAAAATTCAATCAATCAACAGACCAGACCTCAGCTTCTCACCACCAAGACCTCAAACGCACCTGAACTCACAGCCATTCTTTCTTTCCTTCTATTCTTAGGAAGACGTCCTTCCTTCGGTTGAAGGGCAATCTCTCCAACCGGATCTGTAAGCAACCACTTGCAGAGGTGGCTTCCCACTGATTATTTTCCCTTCCCCCATGTCTTCATCTTTTCTCTTTAGCTCCTTTGCCTCAAAAATTAAACATTCTCAAGTCTCTTCCATCTTAAAATAGCATCTTCTTTACTCTTTCTCGAAGCTCTCTTTTCTCTGACCATTCCTAGCTACATCGATTCACACCTATCTTTGTCTTCTCACTTCCCATGATGTCCCTTCCTGTTTTGTCCTGGCCCCCTTTCTTCTCATTTTAAGTAATCTCTCCTCGTGATCTCCCCTCTGTGAGTTTATTGGCTGTCATTTATACTGATGGCTCCCAAAATTGTCTTCGGCCTCGATCTCTCTCCTGATATTCAGATTTTACACCCACCAGCATACCGGAAATATTCCTCAATCATTCTGCTCCCCATTGGAGGAGTCTGGTTCTAGGCCAAATCCTACGTGTGATTTTTCAGTCTCAACCATAGACGATTATAAAGCTTTGCCTGGCAGACCTCACAGGGGGAATGGTCCTCTCCACACGAGATTTGGTGCAGAGCAGTGGACTGCAGTTTTCCAGAGGGAGCTGCTTTCTAGAACTCAGGCTTCCTCTGGCCAGCCGTGTATACCTACATTCCAGGCATTTCCATTCAGAGGACCCAGCTGAGGCACTTTTCTCTGCTTCCATTCAGTACCTTTCTACTCCTAGCCCTTCTCTCTCTCCCTCACCCCCTTTTGTTCAACGATCCTTTGGTTCGGGAGTCTTTCGTTCAGGGATCTTTGGCAGTGAGACCATTCTCTCCATCTGTGCTGTATCCTCCCAACTGGCCTAAGCACTTCTGGGGTATAAGGGAACTCTGGGACCTGGGGCCTCTTTTGCTTGCCCTGTGCAGTAAATGAATAAAGGCATGCTTATTACCTTCAGGTTGGCTCTTGTTCTGATGGACTACCTGGACATTTGATTACCTGACATAACTCAGTGGGCCCTTTCCATTTGAAAATTTGTGTCTCTAAAGCTTCTTGGATCTGTGTGTGTTTATGGTTTTCATTGTTTGGGAAATTATTTACCATTATTTCTTCCAATATTTGTTCTTTCCTGCCCTATCTTTCCAAATACACATATATTAGGTTGCTTGAAGTTGCAACAAAGCTCATCGATATTCTTTTCAATTTTTTCCATTCTTTTTTTTTTTTCCTCTTTCATTTTGGGTATTTTCTATTGCTATATCACGGATCTTTTCTTCTGCAGAGTCTGACCTGATGTTTAACTAATTCAGTGTATTTTTCATCTCAGATATTGTGTTTTTCATCTCTAGAATTTTGATTTGGGTCCTTTTAAAAATATCTTTCATGTCTCTCTTTAACATACTAATGCTTTTCTCTACCTTCTTGAACATATGAAACATATAATTTTAACAGCTGTTTTATTGCTCCAATCTACTAATCCTATCTATTGTTCCTATTAGTTTATTTTTCTCCTTATGATGCGTTGTATTTTTCCGCCTCTTTACATGTAATTTTTGATTGGATGCCAGACATTGTATTTTTTACATTGTTGGGTGCTTAAATTTCCTGTATCCCTATAGATATGGTTGAGTTTTGTTCTGGGATTCAGTCATTACCCGGTCCTTTCAAGGATTGGACCAGACATGTATTTAAAGTGGGGTTAAATTTGCCCCACTATTGAGATAATAGCCTTCTGAGTACTCTACCTGATTCTCCATGAATTATGGGTTTTTCCATTCTGGCCGGTGAACTATTTCCACTCTATATTTCCATTCAGGATTTAGCCAAACACTTGAGGGAGACCCTCTGCAGGTCTCCAGTGCTTTCTTGCTACGTACAGCATCCTCAGCCCTGGTACTCTGCCCTGAGAAATCCAGCTGCCTCAGCCTTCTTAGGTTCTTAATTCCATCTCCTCAACCCGCAGGGCTCTGGGTTCCTCCTTTCTGTGCTGAGGCCTGGAAATTCTCTCCAGAAAGTCAGCCCTTAGAGCTTATCTCATTTGTTTCTCTTTTCTCAGAGATCGCTGTCCTGAGCTGTCTATGGTCTAATATTTAAACATATATGATATATATTGTATCATATATAATATGTGATATATATTATATCGTATATAATATAACGTTTTACATATATCCTGCCAGAAGCAGATGTCCGTCATTGTCCAATTTTTAGATTGTTAATCCTCTCCAATTTCTCTGCTTTCTCTTTATTAGCAGAAAGTTGTTCTTTCTTGAGTGACCCTTGATGGCTTTTAATCTGTTCTCTCTAGTTTTTAATCTCTTTGTGTTTTCACCTTGGTTATGAAGGATTTACCTGACCTCTAATGAAAATTTTCTTTCCGCGATTATGTGTTTAATTTTCAAAAGCACTTTCTTACTCAGATTCTTCTTTATTTATTCTTTCTTTCTTTTTTTTTTTTAAGTAGCATCTTGTTCTTGTTGTATGGATTTGCTAACATTTCAAATCTTTTAGGACTTGGGTTTTTTTTTGTGACATTCTTTGCAACATTCTTTTTCTTCAAGAGTAAACTTGTTTGTTCTATTTGCTTATTTTTGCCTTTCTCTTTTATGCTGCTAGTTTTTCTCATTGTCTGGTAAACTTAAGGTGTTCATTTATATTTAAAAAGTCAAAAGCTGTTTTTGTTTTTGTTTTTTAAATTTCGCAAAGCACCTAAAATGATTCTTGATCATCATACCTGATGTCTTACTTAGTAGGATAAGTTGTTTCTGGGTTGGAGGAAATGAAATATTATGAACCCACAATAGGAGGCTTTTCTCAGAACAGCTGCTGAGACTGCAGAATTGTGTGAGGCTGAAGGGAGGCTGTGGTGAGTCATGTGTACCCACCTGTTTCTTATCTCATTTCGATCATTTCGTAAGTATATCTGCTGCTTCAGGAATAAGCCACAACAAAACTCCATCTTAAGCAGGAACTGAGTCCTCATTTTCTAGTCCTAAGACCTGGCCCTTAGTGTCTGGCCTTGCATAGACGGATGCTGTTGGTGATCCATCCCCTTTCCTTGTCTGTGTACATCAGCCTGTATTTTCTAACGGCAAGCCCCTGTACCTTTGTTGGATGCAGGTCAGAAATTCTTAGAAATAATGTGGGAAGGTATAAATACCCCAGCTCCCCTGCCCCTTGGCCAGGATATTTCTGAGGATTGTGCTCGACACCATTCTTGAAATTTTCCATGGGATTAAGATTACTCATCCACTTTGATAGCTAGCTTATCGGAAGTCTTCCTTTCCTTGTATCTTCTCTGCTCTGCTCCGGTGCTGTTCCTACACCTTCTAGAAAAACTACATGCTCTCAATTGTCATCTCAGGATCTCCTCCTGGGAGGGAATCCAATTAAGATAGAGAGTAACATGGGCCAAAAGTTGACCCCCAACCCATAACTCCTTACACTGAAAGCTTCACTTGTCTCTCTTCAGAAGTTCATTAGGAGTCTGGTAATAGGGGTGGGGTGGGTTTCCACCCCTGCGCTTCCTATAACGTGTTTGATCTTGCTTACGGCAGGAAGAATTCAGACACCTAGAAGGTGGCAGCTTTGTTTCTCAGTCTGTTAAACCACGATGAACCCAAACCTGCGAGACCAGTTGGCATGTAGGGTCCAGCTGTCATAAAGAGTCTCTCCTGCAGATGCTGGGGTTTCGTATCCGTTTATCGACACCACAGTGGGATACTTTTCTACTCCTGCAAGAGTAGAAGGTCACAACAACACAGTGATCTGTAAATTTCGTACTCACTTGACAATTTATATATCCTTTAAAGAAGTGGTTCTCAAACTTTTGTGTGCATCAGAATCATATGAGCGCTTGTTAAAACACAGATTAAAATCTAGGCCTCACCTCCAGAGTTTCTGACCCAGGATCTGAGGTGGGACCAGAGAGTTTGCATTTCTAGCAAGTTTCCAGGTGATTGCTGTTGTCCAGGAAACATACATTGAGAACCATTGTTTTAAGGAATTTTGATGTTCTTCTCACTCTAGCTTAGGTGATTGTATCTTACAGTATCTATCTGTTCCTTTTATGGAATCTTCTAATGAGATCTATATAGTTTTCCATGTGGTTGTATTGGATCTGATAGATTGTCAAAATTTCCTATCAGTGATGATAGGATATTTAGAATTTTCTACTTATATAGTTATCCTCAAGCTAGTTTATTCCATGACAGCAGTTCTCTTACTCCAGTAAAAAATTAATCTACTTCAATTTTAAACACAATTAGCAACCTCATTCTTTTCCGATATCACACCTAATTAACATGCCCAAATATATTGCAAATACAGTGCAGTCGCTGTCAAAAGTGCCAATATTTCAGGACACTTTACACACATAAAGTGATAGGCGTTGAAGGCGAAGCTCCGCTCCTTCCCTTAAGTCTGATGCATTTGCATTGTGTTTTCCATAAGAAAGAACAAGGTCCCCTGGGAGTTTGTGCTTTGCAGTGTGTTGGGGAGATGAAAAAAAATTGACGTCACTGTAGGATGGAGAGCAGAGGGATGACTTCGGGTGAGAGGCCATGACAGCCTTGGCCAGCAGTCAATAGCCAGGAGGGCCACCAGCAGAGCCAAAATGCACGTGGTGGAGATCCGGCGGTCCAAGCAGGTTGGAGAGGATGAGCAGGAAAGCAGGAGCGAAGCAGCTTGGAGGAGAGGGTGCTGAGAAAAGGCAGAGGGGAAGCAAAAAGCATTCCTAGCGTCGTAAGCAACAAAGGTGTAGCAATAGCTTTCTCAATGTGTCTTAAACGATGGAGAAGCAAAACTAGTCTCTGGTAGATCTTAATCATGAGATATGCTTCAATTTTCTATAATAAGAAACATTGTGGCATTCAACTGCTGTGTCCAAGAACAAAATATGAGGAAGAAGGTTAGAGGCTCTTTTATATAAAACATCATTAGCCACATGGGGCAAAGTTATTTGGCTTACCTCATACATGCCGTAAGCCAAATACGGCATTGTAATAAGGTGTTGCCC
Source organism: Pteropus vampyrus (assembly GCF_000151845.1). Classification (NCBI taxonomy): domain Eukaryota; kingdom Metazoa; phylum Chordata; class Mammalia; order Chiroptera; family Pteropodidae; genus Pteropus; species Pteropus vampyrus. The sequence goes on from NW_011888895.1 coordinate 3,590,173, forward strand.
GTATTACAAATCTCTTTAGGTTTCCTAATAATTAAGACTAAGAAGAAAAAACAAGACTTTGTGGGAAAACGTGATGTAATTTGATGATAAATATGTAAGGCATGTCTGTTCTTGAAAATGAAGTTTGCTTAATAGATTGTAACATACTCGCGGTACTTAAACCACCACTACAATCAATGCCACAGTGTTGGGTTGTTTCAATTCACCATTGCAGTGGAGGCTTTGTTAGTCAGAAAACGTGAGATTCTAGACTTAGTTTTATCTTTAGAGACCTGCTCAAAAGCACGTTGCCTGAAACAACCCTATGTTCACTAATGGATGAATAGATGAACAAAACGCAATATTTATATATACACACATTGGAATATTATTCAGCCATAAAAAGGCATGAAGTACTGAAGGATGCTACAGTGTAGGTGAACCTCTAAAACTTCATGAGAGGTGAAAGAAATCAGACATAAAAGGTCACATGCGATATGATTGCGTTTGCGTGAACTCTACCCAGAATAAGTAAATCCATAGAGACAGAAAGCAGATTGGTGGTTGCCAGGGCCTGGGAGAAGGAGATCTGTGGAGTGATTACTTAATGGGTATGGGTTTTCTTATGGGACAATGAAAATGGTTTGGAACTTGATATGGGTGGTGGTTACACAACATCGTGAATGTACTAAAGCCACTGAATTGTATACTTTAAAATGGTTAATTACATGTTATGTGACTTTCGCCTCAGTTAAATAAAAGAAAAGAAAAAAAGAAAAATATTGCCTGTAGCACACATCGGATTCAAATGCAATGTGAAGCTTTTTCTTCTGTGGCAGGTACTCGGCTTCTCTCTTCCAGAGAAGGCGAGCGTGACTCACGTGACACAAACCCCCGGACGAGGAAGACTCCTGTGATAAAGACAGAAGCAGAGAGTCACGGAGGGAGAGAAAAAGCAACGAGAGGGTAAACTCTCTGCCATAAATTCCACATTTTAGGGTAAATGAGAGAAAGTCCATGGGAAAGTGTTTACATTGCCACATGAGGGAAAAGACGCCGTAAAGTCCTAGTTATGGGTATAGATATTATTTCACTGCAAATTGAACAATGTTAGAAGGTTTACATGTGCTTATTCCAAGTTGTGTACTGATTTACTGGATGGCCTGGGACATTCCTTCATTCGTGTATTCATTCATGCATTCAACAAATAGATCTTAAGCACCGTTCTAAGGCCTGGGGGTCCAGCATTGAACAAGACACACAAAGTCTCTGTCCTCGGGGAGCCTACATAGACACAGACAAACGCGCGAACAAATATGTGTTGACCTGAATTAAAATAATGTAATGTCAAGTAATGTAAGCAGAGCGTTTTTTTTTTTTTTTAACAGAGCGTTCGAGTCTAATACTCCGCAGGTCCCAAAGGAGGAGGGAGCGGCTGGAGTGTGGGGGCAGGATTGGGGTGGGGGTGGTGGAGGAAGGCAGGTCTGTAGGGCCCGCAGCCCATGAGAAGGGTTTGTGTTTCACTCTGAGGGACATGGAGGCCATCATGGAGATTTTAGCAGAGGAATGAACTTATGCCTCAAAAGGGTCACTGTGGCTGCTGTGTAAAGATTCAGGTATGGGGTGGGGGGCTAGGAAGGAAGTAAAGACACCTGTTGGGAAGGCACCACAGTAACCCAGGTGATCAGTGAGGGAGGCCTGATCAGAGTGGGAGCAATGGCAGTGAGGAGGGGTGGTGCACACTGAGATATAATTTGAAAATAAGGTGTGCAAGTCTTGATGATGGATTGTATTCTGGGGTGAGAAAGTACTGGAGGAGGCAAGGATGACTTCAAGATTTTGGCCATGTCCTTGACTCTCTAAGCCTCTGTGTTTTCATATATAAAGTGAGGGGATTCAACTAGGCAATGTCTACATTTCCTCTCGCACTGAAAGTCCAAGATTTTAACAACACTGGACGATACACAGAAATGGAGGTAGCAAACCTCAGTTTACTCATCTGTTAAATGCACTCATTTGAAGCTGATGGTAAGGAGCCAACGAGGTCGTATATAGCATTAGCATACCCTGAGGGTCAGTTACGAGCTTCATTCCTTTTTTGGAAGATCAAGGTTGCCCAGCTGGGCCAGGCTCTGGAGGTCTCTAATAAAGGGGTTCTAAACTAGCACCTGGGTGGGCCTTGTGAAACAAACCAAATATTCGGCATGCAGAGTGTTACTCAAAACTTACTTCCACATGAAAACCTGCACCTGAACGAGTATAACAGTTCAATTCAGCATTGCCAAAATTTCGAAGCAGTAAAACATCCTTTGGTAAGTGAATGGATAAATAAACTGTGATAACCCTAAGTGAATGGATAAATAAACTGTGATACACCCACACGATGGAATACTATTCAGTGCTAAAAATGAGCTATTAAGCTATGAAAAGACATGGAAGAAATGGAAACGTATGGTACTAAGCAAAAGAAGTCAATCTGAAATGACTGTTTACTGCGTGATTCCAACTGTACTGATATGTTGCAAAAAGCGAAACTCTGGTGACAATAAAAAGATCAGTGGTGGCCAGGGTTAGGGGGAGGGAGGGATGAAGTGATGGAGCACGGAGGATTTTTAGGGCAGTGAAACTGTTCTGTATTTACAATGGTAAATACATGTCATTCTTCGTTCGTCAACACCCATAGAATGTGCAAGACCAGGAGTAAACCCTAACATAAACTATAGACTTTGGTTAACGATGGGACCACACTGGTGTGAGCTGATGATTGTGGGGAAGGCTGTGTATGTGTGTAGGACGGGGTCTGTGGGAACTCTGTACTCTCCTTCAATTTTGCTGTGAACCTAAAACTGCTCTAAAAAAATAAAGTCTATTATTTTTTTTTAAAATGCAAATTACCTTCAGGCACAGCCTGGGGTGGGGGGTGCCACTCCCCGCCCCCACCGTGGTTTTCCCTGTGGGCGCACAACCCCTGTTTTTTACTTTAACCATGCAATTGAATGGTTTTTAGTATATTCACAGTGTTGTGTGGCCGTCAGCACTAATTCCAGAACATTTCTATCACTGCCCCAGAAAACCCCATGCCCTTTATCAATTATTCTTCATTTCCCACCAACTCCCCAGCTCTAGGCAACCACTAATCTACTTCCTGTCTCTATGGATTTGCTCATTCTGGACCTTTCATATACATGGAGTGATATAATATGTGTTTTTTTTTTGTGACTGGTCTCTTTCACTTAGCATAATGCTTTTAAGGTTCATTTGTGTTGTGTCATATGTGAGCACTTCATTTTTTTTTTATTGCCAAAGAATATTATTTAATGCGTAGACCACATTTGCTTTGTCCATTCATCCGTTGGTGGCTATTTGGGTTGTTTCTACTTTTTGGCTATTATGAATAATAAAATAGTCCTATGAACATTTGTGTCCAAGTTTTTATGTGGACATATGTTTTCATTTCTCTTGAGTTACAGCTAAGAATAGAATTGCTGGGTCATTCAGATGAAGACATACAAACATTCAGATATTTATTCAGATCCATTGTCCATTTTTAAATTGGGTTTTTTGTCTTTTTAGGCTCTTTGAGACTTTTGAAAGCACCGGTTCTTCTACCCAGAACAACATAGATAAGATTTCATGTTAAGAACTGTGGAACTAGACTCTAGAGCTCACTCAGGACAGAATTGGCAGGTGAACTTGAGAAAGGAGACGTGCAAGGTCACCGGGTGTTTACTCCCTTCATGGTTCACAGTGATGCTGGACTTAATCCCTTTTTAATAATTTTTAACGTTCAAAGGGCTTTTGTATGCCAAAAGGAACCCACATTAAATTGTTATCTGTTTTTAAAGAGTTAATAATTATCTAAATATTCACATTCTGCTTAGATAATCATTATATTGAAAAACGTGAATTTTACAAATAGGAATTCCCCAAACGTTTTAACAGTGATTAAAAACTTAATCGGTTAAACTCTTCCAAATGAGAAATTGATGAAAACGATAAGCCACATTATGAGATACTTTAAAATGCTTCAAACACTTTAAGAATCTCACACACGTGAAAATAACGATTACAAAATTTTCAGTACAAACCTCAACCCTTCCCTTTTTTTTTTTTGAAAAAATGCCAGTGCCATGTATCTGAATTTGCTTCTCCATCATCTCTGTTTTCATTCTTACTTCTTGTTTTACTGTTGGTTCCCTGGGGTGCTGGAGGCCTTCCACCTCCCTCCCCAGACCCTTGCTGTCCCCTCCCGTCCCTCCCCCCCAGCAGCCGGCTCTGTGGTCTGGGAGACTCCTTGTATAAAATGCATCAATAGAGTCCTTTATTCTCAGCCTTCAGACTTTGGACTTGGGTTGGGTTCTGCCAGTGGGAGGATCAGCCTGAAAGGGGAGCGTGGGGGGACGGTGAGGTGGGCCTCCTTTCTGTAGGGGCTCTGCGAGTCGGCCGTGTCCCTCAACAGAGGGCCGCAGACCCTGTCGCTGAGCCCCACTCCCCCAGGGGAACTGTTCCTCCTTCCCTCCTCTCTCTCCAGGCCCATGTAGCGAGCTGCCCGTTAGCCTCGTGTTACTGTTCGCTTTCTTGTTGGTTTCCCTCAACCCTGCCCACTCCTCTATAAATAGTCCCTCCTTAGTCACCCTGTCGGAGTGTGCCATCTCCTTCCCGTTAGGTCCCTGACAGATAGGATGGCAATTTTATTTGCTTGAGCTGGAGCGTCAGAGTGACCTTTGATGACCAGTTGAGGTTAACAGTGGAAGGCTCAGAACCAGGGACCTGCCCTCCAGGGTATTCTGTCTGAGCAGAACAGGCTCTTTATCTTTTTAGATAGCCTTTATCTATTACATGAGTTGCTGCCCACGTTATTATCGGCTCTAACCGGGCAGTTTTGATTTGAATTTTTGTGTTCTTCATCTTATAATCTTTTGAAAAATAATGCTGTTTAAACGTCTTATGCAGAATGTGAATATTTAGATAATTATTAACTCTTTAAAAATAATGCTGTTTAAATGTCTTATAATCTTTTGAAAAATAATGCTGTTTAAATGTCTTAGAGCTGATAAAAGACTATGTCTAACTACTTCAGTGTATGCTATGCAAGAAATAGAAGCCATTTTGCAACTGCTTGTTCCCAGGGTGACCCGGTTTGTGTTAGCTAATTACAGTCTGTGCGGCTGGATGAAACAGTGAAGCTGACTTCCCACTGGCCATGGAGACCAACAGTAACGAGGCCTCTGCTGCCTCTGACTCTGGCTCTGTGTAGGCTCAGCACCCTGGGGTGCACAGAACCCCCTGGGAGAGTGAGCACGGTCAAGGTTATGGGGCGTTTCAGGGAAGCCTGCTTCGGACACCTTCAGGCTTTCAGTAAAACGACCTTAGTGATGCCCCATCTGACAGAAGGAGAAGTGAGAAGAGAAAGAAGCTGTGATTTCACACGAGAGCTCTTCGCCATAGAAACTGTCCGTGCTCTGTGCGTGGAGAGTGGCTGGGATTTGCCGCTTGTATTTTGCCAGCCGATTTGGTGTCTGGATTTCCCTGCCTGTGGGCTGTGGCTGCCTCACTAGGTGCGTAGAGATCACTTTCTGATAACACCGTCAGATGCCGGCTGGGTCCTTTTCATTCCTGCACTGCTAGGAACATAGCGATATGTCAACATCACCCCCGGGAGGGCTTTTCTTCTAGCCCTTTCCAATCTAACAGTGCCGTGTCTCCTCGCTGCGGCAGAAATGTGTGTGGCACTGGAAGCGGGATCCAGCCATTGCTAAATACCTCTAGCGGCCCATTGTCGAGCCAGGCCCTTGGCAGATATTCATTCTCTCACTGGTTTTTGAATAGGCTCTCCACACTGCCCCGCTGGCCTGCTCCTTTGCGGGGCGAGCTCACTTTCCCTTCCCTAGAGGGCAGCTTCCTGCCTACTCATTTGTCCCCCAAGCTCTCTTCTCCCCCTCAGCTGATGACTTGTATGTACTTCGTTGGGATAATAGGAGACACCAGACTCCCTTCATTTCCCACTACCCAGTTGGACAGCTTGCCTGCACCTGCCCCACGCTCTCCTCTCTTTTCTTCCTCCTGTCAAAGGCCAGTGCTGGGACTCTGGGTCCTGTCACCGCTCGGTCGTCCTTTCTAAGGGCGTCAGTTCTTCTCTCATGGGTATCATCAGTGTTTGTGGCAAGGGCTGGGCTGAGCTGGAGACAGAGTGCTGAACGGCCACGTGTCCGATCAAAGCCAGAAGCCCCCAATGAAAGCAACGACAAGGGCTCTCACCACTTACTGCAAAGTGCAAGCAAGGAGATGCCCTCGTTCCCTGGGCGAGACCAAGTTGCTTAACCTCTCTGTGCCTTAGTTGTAGGACAGGAAACCATACACAGAGAGTGCTGGGTAAGGACCGGCTACTACTGCTGCTGCATCGCTCCTTCGGGCCAGGTGTGCACGTAGTCCCCAGAGGAAGGGCGGGGGGAGGGGGTCGCAGCTGTCTGCTGTTTCCTGTTTTTGTAGAATTGTTCAACTCAATCGCGAGTCTGTCTTGGCCATGATTTCTCCTGCTCAGAGACTTCACCTACATGTGTCTAGCCTTCTCGGCATATTTTTCAGTCACACACCAAGGGCATTAAATTTAGGCTCCTGAGGCACCAGCCCATTAGCAGGTGGCTGTTTAATGAAGAGTCTGATGGGCGTGGAAACAAAGGCATCGTTTGGTGTCGGCGTGATCCAGCCAGGAGCAGTGTGGCTGGCGGGAGACAGGAAGAAAATCACATTGAATCTTTGTTGCATGAGACAGACTTTTTTTTCTTTTTCTTTTTCAGGGAAGTGAAGTTGGCTAACGCATTGTCTGAACTGGAGAGCTCAGGACACAAGACAGCACAGGCAGGCCTGCAAGCAGGCCCCCTACTTGCTGAGGACAGGGTGGTGTCAGGTTCCCATAGAGTCAACTGGGAGGGCCGCCTGCTCTCCCACCTTCTAAGTACAAAGAAGAGGTCAGGATAAAACAGCAGAGCCTTTCCCTGTTGCATTATTTTTCTGTGGCCGCCTTAACAAATTACCACCAGCTGAGTGATTTAAAACAAAAGAAATGTATTCTCTCACAGTTCTGGACGCTGGAAGTCTAAAATCAAGGAGCAACAGGGCCGAGCTCCTTCCAGAGGTTCTGGGGGGAGTCTTCCTGGCCTCGTTCCTAGTTTCCGATGGTGACCTGCGATCCTTGGTATTTCTTCTCTTGGAAGACATGTCACTCCAATCTCTGTTTCTGTTGTCACATGGTCTTTTCCCTGTGTGTGTCTGTGTGTCCCTTCTTATAAGGACTCCAGTCAATATTTTAGGATCCACCCACATCTAGTATGACCTCATCTTAAATTAACTAATCATACCTGCCAAGACACTATGTTTGAATAAGGCCACATTCTGAGATTTCGAGTGGACATGAACGTTCAGGGGACACTGTTTGACTCAGTGCAACTACCAGTGACTCTCATACATTCATCTTCACCCTCATTATAGCTTTGAGGTCCTCCCGAAACCTGGAGCCATGAACAGCTGATCGTGTTCCGGTTCTAGGATTTATGCTTTATTAGCACAAAACTGGGAAATGGAGTGAGCCCGTCTGTGAGCAAACCATCAATGCCGATGAGTCTCGAGATGCACCGTTTGTCATCCTCCTCCTCTGACCATCCTAAACAGGTTTATAGACCCCACCGGGTACGAGGGTGGGGAGGCTCCCCAGACCTCACCTCGCCCAGCTCAGCCTCCCTCCCAGGTCAGCCGCGACTGATGGGCTGTGTGCTGGGAAGGAGAGCACTTTGTGGGGGGCGCGTTCACTCTGACACCGAAGGGACTGATGGCGACCTCCGCCCGCCTCCATGCACCCATCTCCGCTGTTCTGCTTTCTCATCAGCCTTTGACAAGACAGCCTGGAAAGGGTTCAGCTCCCTCCCTCTCCCCAAGTCACATCCCCAGTTCCTTTGAAGCATCTCTACCCTGTCACCCTTTCCACAGGGTACTGCGGGACCTAAATATAATTTTCCATGTATGACCTGACGCAGACCCTAGACACTTTGTGTGTCTCTTCCTTCTTGTTTCAAAACTTTTCCTTTGCAGTAATTTAAAACTGATAGAAAGTTGTAAGAATCATACAAAGAACTGCTTTATACCCTGTACCCAGGTGCACCGATTGGCACTCGGTGTTTCTTTAGAAAACAGGATGGGCCGATAACAAGACCGTGAGACCGTCACAGACAATTACCACGGACGTTCTCCAGATCATTTTTAATTTTCGCCTTCTCCTTTTTCGGCACTTACCGTGAGAACTTCAATTCAATGAGAAACCTCTGGTAAGGACATCGTGTTTGCTTTAGTCCATCATTGCCACTTGTTACGGTCTTGCTGAATGTCTCATTTAATGTGTTCATTGATCATTTTAGCTTTATCTTATTTGCAGATTTGAAAGAAATGGCTTCTAGACCTTTATTCAGTTTGTTGATTAAATGAATGAAAATGCTCCCGGGTGTACCTTCCTTGTGCCATGTGAAGTGATTAACTGATTGATCTTTGGCCACCAATCTTTCTAACTATGTTATTATCTAGGATATATTTCCTCTTCTTTTCCACTTGGTTATCATTAAGACGTTGGTACACGAGATGTTGCTATCCAGATATCCCATGTTAGTGGTAGCAGTTTCCAAACTATGCTTCTTGACTAGCATCTGTGAATATTTATAGATATTCTTCCAAACAAAGATCTCATCATCAAATGTTTAAAAATGATATGTACTTCATTCTCCCTCTGGGAAAATTCACGATATGTGCTAGCATATGACATGTTATGAAAAGTCTTGCAATAGTAATACATTTTCAAACCAATTTTGTCCAACCAATTGCTCCACAAATGCCTCCATTCATCAAGTTCCCTTTTTATGGTTACCATTTTCAGGAACACTGGTGCTATGAGGAAACACTGTGAAGCAAAAATGGTCTATAATATTTCACTAATTCACTGTACGACTTACTCCATCCGTAGAACAAAGCGAAGTGGCTTAGACAGTGTTCAAAACCACCCATTGAATAATCAGTCCTAGACATTCACTTTTTTTCTGGTGAGTCAGCATTAATCCTAATAGTTTTTAGTTTCCCAAATCTTGCTTTTTCCCTCTTTCTGAAAATGCGGCAGTTCTTTGTCTACATCTACAGTATTGTCATCTTCTTAGTCACCATAATTTCTCCAATCTCACTGGCCAGGTTCCGCAAGCACAGTTGTGGATTCTGTTTGGCCTGGGAGGCCATGTATCGTCAAGTGGCTTTGTCTTTGCTCTGGAGGGGCGTCTAGGGTAGATAGATGTTAAATATTCTACCAAGGTCACTCAGCTAATAATGACAGAGCCAGAATCAGAACACAAGCCAAGCTGCCTGCAGAGCACAAAGTAACTTCCCCATCTGAGTCTCCTGTGGCTGCTATAACCAAGTACCACAAATTATGTGGTTTTAAAACAATAGAAATTTATTCTCTCACAGTCCTGGAGGCCAGGAATCCAAAATTAGTAGCACTGAGCCCAAATGAAGGTGTTAGCAAGGCTGCCCTCACTCCAGAGGCTCTAGGAAAGGATGAACCCATTCTTTGCCTATTCCAGATTCTTGTGGTTCCAGACAGTCCTTGACTTGTGGCCACATCACTCCAATCTCTGCCTCTGTGGTCGTATCATCCTCTTCTGTCTGTGTCATCTGCTTCTGCCTCTCTTGTAAGGACAATTGTAAGGGTGTTTAGGGCCCATCCTGATAATCCAGGATAATGTCTTCATCTCAAGATCCTGAACTTTAAAAAATTAAAAAAAAATTATTTTTCAATTATCTTTGGCATACAATATTATATTAGTTTCAGGTGTACCACATAGTGATCAGACATTATATAACTTACAAAGTGATCACCCTAGTAAATCTAGTCTCCATCTGATACCATACATAGTTATTACAATATTATTGACTATATTACTTATGCTACACCTTACATCCCCATGACTGTTTTGTAACTACCAATTTGTACTTCTCAATCTCTTCCCCCTTTTCACCCAAACATCCAAACCCCTCCCATTGGGCAACCATCAAAACGTTCTCTGTATCTATGAGTTTGTTTCTGTTCTGTTTGTTTATTTTGTTCTTCAGAGTCTACGTGTAAGTGAAATCATATGGCATGTGTCTCTCTCTGTCAGACTTACTTTACTCAGCACAATACCCTCTAGGTCCATTCGTGCTGTTGCGGATGGCAAGATTTCACTTTTTTTTTTTTTAATGGCTGAGTTGTATATATGTACCACCTATTCTTGATCCATTCATCCATTGATGGACACCCAAGTGGCCTCTATATCTAGGCTATTGTAAATAATGCTGCAATGAACACGTGGATTCATATGTTTCTTCGAAGTGGTGTTTTAGGTTTCTTAGGATAAATACCTGTAAGTGGGATTACTAGGTCTTCTTTGTCTCTTGTTTTAGCCTTTGCTTTAAAGTGTATTTTGTCTGATACAAGTATTGTTACCCCAGCTTTTCCCCCCATTTTTGTGAAATATCTTTTTATCTGAAATGAGTCTCTTGTAGGCAGCATATGTAAAGGCCAAACATGTCCCAAATGAAAGAACAGAACAAAGCTCCAGAAAAAGAACTAAGCAAAATGGAGACAAACAATTTACTAGATTCAGAGTTCAAAGCACTGGTTATGAGAATGCTCAATGAACTTAGGGAAAGAGTAGATGAACTCAGTGAGAACTTTAACAAAGAGATTAAAAAATGGAAAAATGGAGATAGAAAACATGAAAAAGAACTAATCAGAAATGAAGGGTGCAATAACTGAAATGAAGGAAACGTTAGAGGGAATTAACAGTAGAGTAAATGAAGCAGAAAATCAAATCAGCGATTTAGAAGATAAGATAATAGAAAACACTCAATCAGAACAGCAACAAGAAAAAAGAATTCAAAAGAATAAAGATAGTTTAGGGAGCCTTTGGGACATCAAGTGTACCAACATTTGTATCATAGGGGTACCAGAAGGAGAAAACAGAGAACAAGGAATTGAAAGCTTATTGAAGAAATAATGATGGAAAACTTCTCTAACCTGGTGAAGGAAACAGACATACAAGCCCAGGATGTGTAGAGAGTCCCAAAGAAGATGAACCCAAAGAGGCCCAAACCAAGATACATCAAAAGTAAAATGCCAAAGATTAAAGACACAGAGAGAATCTTAAAAGTAGCAAGAGAAAAGCAATTGGTTACCTACAAGGGAGCTCCCATAAAACTGTCAGCTGCTTTCTCAACAGAAACTTTGCAGGCCGAAAGGGATTGGCATGAAATATTCAAAGTGATGAAAAACAAGAACCTGCAACCAAAATGACTCTACCCAGCAAAGCTATCATTTAGAATCAAAGGACAAAAACAAACAAACAAACAAACAAATAATAGAATCAAAGGACAGGTAAAGACCTTCCCAGAGAAGAAAAAGCTAAAGAAATTCATCACCACCAAGCCAGTATTACAGGAAATGTTAGAGGGACTTTTTTAAGAAGAGGAAGAAGAAGAAAAAAAGATAAAAAAATATGAATAATAAAATGGCGATAATTAGTTTATTGGCAACAATGCATATTTAGCAACAGTCAGTTTAAATGTATATGGATTAAACGCTCCAATCAAAATATGCTGCTTACAAGAGAGTCACTTCAAGATCCTGAATTTAATCCCATCTGCAAAGACCCCTTTTGCAAAGGCCACATTCACAGTTTCCAGAGATTAGGACTTGGCTATCTCCTAGAGGGCCATTTTTCAGCTGACCACAGCACCCCATCCTACTGCCTAATTAATCTCATGATTTAACTAATTAATGCATGATGCCCTGTGTACCAAGTGGAGAAACGTCGCCTTCATGATGGCTCAGTTATGGAAAAGCTGAGAGGTGCTGAAACCTCAGACTGTAGCAAAGTCATCTCCAAATGTTTTAGAACAAATTAAAGCTGCCACTAAGGCACAGTAAAGAGGAAGAGGCCCTAAGAATTGAGATCATGGCTGTATAGTAACATGGAAAGATGAAAGAGAAGTGTAACTAAATAAACGTTTATCCGTTATTGTTTTTTGAGCCCAGACGCAAGAAGGATTTATTCAAAGATTCAAAGTGGGTCCACAGCCAAAGGCAATTGTTTCAGAGCAGCTAGAGCCTTCTAAAAAGAATGCCCCGGAGACTGTAGTCCCAGAATGAGCCAAGAATCTTTTAGATTTAAGAAGCCACATTTGCAGCAGGAAAAACAAAGAGAGGCGGCCCTTTGCTCTGAGTCGAAGGTGTTTTGTAAATGGAGCACCCAGAGGAAGCATAACAATTCACCTGCTATTTTTGCTTTTGGGTTTCGCCATCAAAGAGACTAGTCAGACAGGAAAGGACAGATGAGGCCACGTGCTGCAAGGCAAATCAAAGCAGGAGACAAGCCTAGTAAGGGACATTGGAATGAGCTCTTATCTTCCAGGCTAGAAGACTTTGCAAATTGGACTTTGGAAACATCCCCAAAATATCTGAGAAATACGGGAAATGCTGCTGGAGAAGGGCCGAAGGAGTGAGGATGAAGGAAGCACCAGGGAACTGTTAGCAGATCAGAGTCCTCACGTCATGAAATTATCCAGTCTGACTCATAATGGAGAGACTCCATTAACCATGGCCCCAAGGAACAGAGTGAAGAAATGAAATGGAGCCGTTATGGTCAAGCTGCTCAATTACTAAAATCGAGAAGGTCAAGGCCCGAGGAAATGATTCTATTCTTGTTTTAACTAGTCTGAGAATTTAAATTTTTGAAATTTCCAGTCCATGCCTGGATATATACCAGATCTCCAGATAACCCCTGACTACCCATTAGAGGACTCAGTATCCAGACCACCTGAGCTCCATCATCTAGACCACCTCTAGGTGCCCATGCTCCAGATCACCTGACATCTGACTGATAATGGTCCTGGACCATTTCTAGGGCTAGGGATGTGGGACTAGTCATTCTCAAGAAAGCACTTTTTACTATAAGAACTCTTAACTTTTCTTTCTTCCTGGCAACACTTCTGGAGTTTTGCTCATTTTTGTTTAGTTGCGTTTCTGGTTTGCAAACCTTAAGACTCTTGAACAAATCTCTATCATTGCTTTCTAGAAAAGCCTCCAGAATATTTCTGAGTTTATTTGACAGCCCAGAGAATAGTTCTGATTTGGGGGACATTTGCTGGAGATGGAGATTTTTAGTTGAAAAAGCAATAGGGAGATTTATCCAACAGAGACAGATTGAGCCAGCTAAACACTCACTCCTCTCTTTGAGTGTTTATCTCCGCCCTTCTCGAGGAGAATCAAGAGTGTATATCTCTTGAAACCACTGGATTCAATTCTTGGGAGTCCCCTCCTTCCTTTCTCTCCTCCCTTCTTGCCCTGAGCCATCCCTCTAGCCTACATCTCTCACCTCCCAGCATTCTTCCTCTTCGATGCAAATGAGGCAGGTGAAGACATGGAGCTCATGAAGGGAGATCCAGACAGCTCTGGATCAGCTGAAGGGATGGAAGCAGAAATCATAAGAGAGAAGAGAATGATTAAGGAAGAAGAAACAAGGAGTTAGTTTGGGGAGAAGGCAGTAATTACAAACACGTAAAGCTTTACTAAGAAATGTAAAGCCCCATCTCATGGTGACTGTCAGGGTCATTAGTGGACTGGGGAAGATGGGCTGCAAAGAATAGAGAACTTTAAATCTGCAGAAATCTCAGCGACTATCTATTAGCACCTTTGTTCCAAGTGCTGGGGAGACAAGGATGAGACTAGAACATGGTCTCATCTCTTTGATAACTAATGGTGGCAACAGACTCTGTGAAAAGGTGGTTTAAAAGTGCAGAACTGTTTTGGAAAACAGTCTGGCAGTTCATCAAACATCTAAACATGAAGTTATTATTTATGAGACCCAGCAATTCTACCTCTAGGTGCCTAACCAAAAAAGAGAACAGATGTCCACACAAAAACCTGTACACAAATGTTCGCAGCAGCGTCGTTCATAGTAATCAAAACGTGGAAACAACTCACATATCTATTAACTGATGAATGGATAAACAAAATGTGGTATATCCCTACCGTGGAATAGTATGTAGTAATAAGAACAAATGAAGCGTCACCACATGTTACAGCATAGACGAACCTTTCACTAAATGAAATGCTGAATGAAAGAAGCCAGTCACAAGAGATCGTGTACTGTATCATTCTCCTTATAAAAAATGTCCGGAAGAGGCAAATCCATTGACACAGAAAGTAGATTAGTGGTTGCCTAAGGGCTGGGAGGGAATGGGAAGAATGGTGAATGACTGCTAATGGGTAGGGGGCCTCCTTTTTGGGGTGATGAGAGAGTGATAATGATCGCACAACTTCGTGAATATACTGAAGACTTTTGGATCGAACACTTCAAATAGGTGAGTTGCATGTGGTCTGAAGTGTATCTCAGTAAAGCTGGTTTGGTTTTGTTTGTAAGGGTTAAAATTGCAGCACACACAGGATGCTGGCGATGACAGAGGTGGGCCACTCACTCACTCCAGGGCTTGCCACAAGCTTCCTGTGCTCTTCGCACTGACATCAATGGCACCGCTTCTCTGCTCTGCTTCTGCTTCCGCTTCCGGGAGGCCCTCCACTGTTGTAATCAGCCGCAAAAGCTTCCTCCGGTCTAAAACGAGAACAATCCAAGTGTGACCATTTCCTTGTTTAAGTAAAACAATCAAATGCGATCCGTTGTCATTTTCAAAAAACCATATTTTCTAGCCATGAGTTCTACATGGAACTTCTGGAAGGCTGAAACAAGAAAGAGAAAATACTGATCTTTTTGGTTTAACTTTTCTCCACCCTGGATGCACCCTGGAATAACTGGGGGTAGTTTTTAAAAACAGTGCTATCGAATCCTGCCCCAGAGACTGGGGGTTGATTGGCCAGGGCGTGGGCTGGGCCCAGACACTTCAAAGACTCACCAGGTGGCTGCAGTGGCTGTGAGAGGAGAAACAGGGCGATTTGAAGATGAATCCGGGCGGGGGGGGGGGGGGGGGGGGGGGGGGGGGCTGGGTGGGCTGTGAGCCCCTTGAGGAAGTGTGGCGAGCTCCTTTCCCACAAGACTGGGCTGCCAGAAAGAGCCAGAGAAAGAAAGAATCAGGAGAAGGGGAAGGGGGAAAGGAGGGGAGTTTGGCAGAGGCCTTTCACACGAAGAGGACACGTTTCTGCTGCAGCGTCTTAGTGGTGGCTGACAAGATCACCTGCCGAATCCCCCTCTCGTCTCAGAATTCTTGGACATTCTCTCACAAGTGGGGTTCTTTCCTCCGTCTTCACTTCCTACCTGCAAAGTTTGCAGCCTCAGCAGCAGATAGGTTGCCCACATCCTCCTCCATACGTCTGGGTTCCAGAGACTTGACGATGCCACAAAATCTACCCTGAGTACCAGCAAGGTGCAGGTCATGATGCTTGTCACACATCCAGGTTGAGCTCTTTTGTTACATGGTTTCAGAGGCTGCTGTGGAAGGTTCAACCACAAAGAACAAATTAAAGATTGTAAACGTCAAGTGTTTTTCAGAGGCTGGCCCACTGTAAGCACTTTCTACATGCTACCTTTGTCAATATAATTACTTATTTGAGAAAAGAAAAAAGAAGATTCATGTATATTTGAGAAGACACCTCAAATAGTTCCATGATGTGAAAAAGAGATCTGAGAAATTCTGCAGAGTAAAGACCTCTGAGTGCCTGAGCTGACAAAGCAAGAATGCAAATAAAAAAGAATCAGCTGGAAAGTTAGCCAGGGCAGGAATTGGTTCCCCAGTGTCCTCACCAGCATCCTCATGATGCAGTGTGAACGCCATTAGCCCTCTTGACGATGGCAAAGTTTTAACAGTGATTCTAGATGAAGAACATCTAGAACTTTGCCTCTTCTTCCCCGCAGCCTCTCCAGGTAAGCCCCACGGACACAGGCTCAGCCCATCTTCACTCACCAGCCAGTGTGGACATTCTGGCGCTCAGCATTTCTCTGCTGTTTTGGGGTCCCCTCTCAGCAAGTCAGTGTCCCCTACGTGGATGTCCCCCAACAACACCTTCCCTGTCAAGCTGCAGTAGAAATGTTACCTAGCAGACAGAAAGATATGGAGACAAAGCAATTTATAAGGTTAAACAGCAAAATGAGTGTGAAATGCCCAGATTTTTTTTCTGAGACAGAGACCAAGTATCAGCTGGTTATGAGAAAATTGTGTGTATTGTGGGAATTGAATACATGTTGGAATGGTGACAATTTGTAAGCATTTGTATATTCATTACAATTTTCCCCAACATTTTATTTGGAAAACTTTTAAACCTAGAGAAAAGCCGAATGTCTAGATGTTCTTCATCTAGAATCACTGTTAAAACTTTGCCACATTTGCTTTCGCTTTCTCTCTCTCTCTCTCTCTCTTAATCTCTCTCTCTCTCTCTCTCTCTCTCTCTCTCTCTCTCTCTCCACACATACACTCCATTTTAGCATCTCTGACATTTCGATGTGTCTAACAATCGATAGTGAGGCATAGCTTAAGTGACAACATTTTCTTTCCCCAGCGGTTCAAATAACTAATGGTGCATTGACATCTTAGATTCAATAGACAAAAGAATTGGTAATATGATCAGCACAGTGTCTGGCTCATCGTCAATGCTACACAAATGTTAGCTATTATCACTATCCTAATATGATGGTGACTTTGTCTAGTTCTCCTATGGCTTTGTCAATTAGATCTATTTCGAATCTATGTTATTAAGCTCATGTATTTTTTAAAACTGTTATCTTCCTGACGAACTGGAACTTTTTATGATTACATAATGGTCCTCTTTAACTCTAGTAATGCTTTTTGTCTTAAAATCTATTTCGTCTAATAATAATATAGCGAAATCAACTTTCTTGGTTAGAATTTGCTGGGTATATCCTTTCCCTTCTTTTTAATTCCAATTGTTCTATATCCTTAGATTTTCTGTGGGTCTTTTAAGAAGAGCTAAAGATTTACTATTATTTTGAAAAGTATTGCCTGACAATATTGTCTTTTACTGTACTATTTAGTTCATTTTCTTTTGGATTTATTTCTGTCATATTACCGTTTGTTTCCATTTGTTCAGCTTATTTATTTATTTATTTTTGAAGCATCTTCTTTCCTCCTTTCTCGTTGGAGTAATCTCTTGACTGAGTAATTTTTCTCATTTCACTTTTCCTTCAGTACAGAGTGTCTCAGGCTCTACTCTGACATTTTGGGCCAGATAATTCTTTGTTGTATGTGGGCTGCCTTGTGCATGGTTGGATGTTTCACGGCATCCCTGGTTTCTGCTCACACCTCCAGCTGGAACAATCAAAAATGTTTCCAGACATTATCAAATGTCCCCCTGGGGGGGTAAAATCGCCCCTTTCCCCAGTTGAAAACTACTTCTCTAATGATGAGTTTTCTTTAGAAATTTTAACATATTTAACTCATCCGCGTCTCAAATTAATCTTCATTCTTCTTTGAAACACAACAAGAATTTTAAAACACTTGATCTTCAATTGTTCCACTTTTTGAGCTTTACCTGTTGTTTTTAAAACCCAGAATACACGATTATTGTTTTATACAGCCGACATTTGTTTGGATTTACTCACGTATTTATTTGTTTCTTTCCTATATTTGTTCTCACATATCATAACTTCCATCTCGGAATGGTTTCCTTCTGTCTAAAATACATTCTTTAGATCTTTGTCTAATAAAGATCTTTTGATGTCAAATGCTCTCAACTTTTATTTGTCTGAGTCTTTGTTTTATCTGTTTTCCTGAAAGATGTTGTTTTGGCAGGTTATCCAATTCTAACTTGACAAGGATTTTTGATGCACTTGGAAGGGGTTTATCACTTCTTGGCTTCTATCCCTGCTGAGAAATCCTCCATGGTTTCCCCGTTTTTCCTTTGAAGGCAATCTGCCTCCCCTGTCTCTGACGGCCTGCGGTTTCACTCTGATCTGACTTCTGATTCGCTCAGCTTGGGATTTGTTGGGATGCCTGCATTTGTAAACTGGTATATTTCATCAGCTATTATCTTTTCAAATATTCAAACGCAGGCATACGTGGGACATGTTGTGGGCTTCGGTCTGGGACGCCACGATAAAGCAAATATCTCAATCGAATGAGTCACGTGAATTTTTTTGGTTTCTCTGCGCATATACAAGTGATATTTACTCTATACTGTAGCCTATTATGTGTACAATAGTATTATGTCTAAAAAAAAGTATATACCTTAATGAAAAATACTTTCTTGCTAAAAATTCTATCATTGGAGTCCTCAGCAAGTTGTAATCTTTATGCTGATGAAAGATCTTCGATTTGTTAAAAATGCAGTATTTGCGAAAATAATAATTACCTTACCCTCCCCATGATGAGTAATTTTATGTGTCAACTTGACTAGGCCAGATATTTGATCAATCAACACCAGTCTGAATGTTGCTGTAAAAGTATTGTTTTAGATGAGATTACAATTTAAATCGGTAGACTTTGAGTAGAGCACACTGTCCTCTGTAATGCGGGTGGGTCTCATCCAATCAGGTGAAGGCCTTAAGAGGAAAAAGACTGAGGTCTCCAGAGGAAGGGGCGATTTTGCCTTGAGACTACCTTGGAGCTGAGATATCATCTCTTCCCTGGGTCTCCAGCCTGTCAGTTTGCCCTACATGTTTTGAACGTGCCAGCTTCCACAATTGTGTGAGTTGGTTCCTTAAAATAAAATTTTCTCTCTGAGTGTATATACACACAAATATCTTATTGGTTTTTTTCTCTGAAGAACCCTGACTAATACACTCCTCCTTCTGTCCAGTTGACTTTTTCTCTCTTCAGCTGTGTCTAATCTGTTATTAAGCTCATCCTCTGACTTTTACATTTCGAGGATTATATTTTTTATTTCTAGAGGTATATTTGGTCTCCCCACAAAAACGTTTGGTCATTTCTTGGTGTGTGATGGATTGTGATTATTGCTCCCGATTATTCTCGCCCTTCCTCATAAGAGAATTATACATTCCTACCTATTGCTCTGCAACTTGCTGTTCCTCCCTGGGGAGCAGTACACTTCCCTGCTCTGTTGATATTGGACTTTGCCATGTCTTTGGCCAAAGGGATGCAGGCAGAAGTGATCTGCTTCATGTCTAAGTAAATGCTTCAAGAACTATTGTGGGGGTTGTACTTCTTTCTCCATTTGGAATGTCCTTCAGCCTAGATCCTAAAATGGAGAAGTCACTGAGGTTAAATCAGAACCACAGTTGACATCCAATTGCACATAAAATGAGAAATGAGGCTTTGTTTTTGAAAGTCATGGAGATTTGGGGTTTATGTGTGAGTACCACAAAGCTGAATAATTCAGCCTCTCATGCTTTCCTGATATTACCAAAGCCTTCTTGTATTTATTTAACCATTTTAAGCATGCTAGATAATCTCTGAGTGTTTATATCATGATTTAAAGTCTTTGTAGGTGTGGCTTAGCTGCCTGTAGTGTCTGACGGTTCTTGTTCATGATGTTTTCCTTTTGGGTTTTGTGATTTCTAACAGCTAACCCTGAAGTTTTATTTGACCACCTGGATAGTCTGATTTGGGGCTGCAAACCTACTATTTTGAGATTATAACTTCTCAGGAAAGATACATTTTGCTCCTTCACTTAGAAACCAAAACCAAAACCGAAAAGGTTTCCTTATAGTCCCTGGTGGGGATGTGTAGCAGGCTGAATAATGACCCCAAAGATGCCAGGTAGTATTCCCCGGTACCTGTGAATGTGACCTTATTTGACAAAAGGGTCTTTGCAGATTAAATTAAATATTTTGAAATGGAGAAATAATCCTGGATTGTCTGGCTGGGCCTTAAATGCAACCATGAATGTCCTTGCGAGAGGCAGGGGAAGACACACATACAGATGAGGTGATGTGACTATGGGGGCAGAGATTGGAGTGATGCCACGAGCCAAGGAATAAGGCATTTGGAAAAGACAAGGAATGGATCATCTTCAGGACCTCTGAAGACTTCTTTGACACCTTGAATTCAGCCTATGGATACTGATTTTTGATGTCGGGCCTCCAGAACTGTGAGAGAGAGAATAAATTTCGTTAAGTCACCCAGTTTGTGATACTTCGTTATGGAAATGACAGGAAACTAATATAGAATGGGATAGTTCACCCTTATAGGAGAGGTGGGGGGATGGCTCTTTGAGATTTCAGATTTATGGGGAGGTCTCTTTTCGACCCCACCTTGGGTGAGCCCTCAGCTTTGTCTTTTGTCCCCCAGGAAACATTTGAAATATTGCTTTTGAAACATAACATCCAGCAATTTATTGGATATCATTTGAGGGTCAGGAAGATTGCCTAGTCAGCCATATTGCAGGAAATGGAAGTCTAAATGTGTCCTCCCTGTCACTAAGATTGCAGACAGCTTGTGGCCAAATAACAGATATGTCCCCTTACTACTTATCATGCCAGAGACATGAGCAGATCTCATCATTAAAGATCTCATCGTTAAAGAGGCAGTTAAGAGAGTTATTAATGGAGTCATTAGGAGGATGGTGAGTATGTGGGAGGACTTGTTTTCAGCACTAAACAAATATCTATCAGAGTTAGGGGATGTGTGTGCAGGGTGGAAGTGAGCAGACAGTAGATAGTGCATTTCTCAGTGTGGTAAGAGTGCTTGCTTACTGAGATGCCTCTGGTTCCACCCCACAATGCAAAATACAGGGGTGTTCCCCAGCAGGGTGAGGCAGGCGCTCCTTTGTCAGCTGCTGGCCCAGAGGGGCCCATGCCTTTCTTTCCCTTCATCTTCCCCGGCACCGTGTCTCCATCTTTGGTAGGAGACTGTCAGCCCCCCAGCCTCTGGCTGGCCAATCCCATGCTTCAATTGTCCCCCTCAGAAGCCCTTCAATTGTCCCTCCCACCCACAGAGGGGAGGTGCCACTGTCAGTTTCTCTGTTAGGAAACCATGGGAAGGGATGTCTCCTTCCTGTCTTACTCCTGAGCCTGACTGGGTAGAGTCTGCAGACCAGGACACCTACAGCCACTCCATTTTGCTCTCAGACGCCTGCTCAGGGTTTTGGTTGCAGCCATTAGAAACCGACTGGCTGAAATAAGCACAAAGAGTTTCTCAATATGATGTTGGGGAGCTCACAGAATCTCTAAAAGGGTCAGAGAAACAGCCTCAGGGGTTGGGTCGCGGACACAGGTGGGAACAATGTCCAAATCAGACCCAGTCTGGTGGGGACATCATTCCTGCTAGTGTTGGGGCCCTTTGGCTACTGGACGCTTCTACCGGAAACCCTGCCTCTACTGCTGAGTCCTCTGTCTTCTCCCTCCAAGCTGGGCGGGAGCCCGGGCTGTGTGCCTACACCCCAGCAGTAAGGGCGTGGAGAAATGAGCAAGCGCCACTTTGAGCCATTAGATAGGGATGGAGGTCACACTTGCAAGGCAGAGATTCCTCAGACATATGAAGGGGAGCCAGGCGCCAGGTAGGCAAAAAGAATGCATGTCCTCTGCAGGGTTACGATAAAAATGGGGTGCCTCCATTTCTTCCCTCCTGATCCAGATGCATCCTCAGGGTGCCCAACTTTAAAGCCCTTGTGTCACTTGTCATCCAGAGAGGAAGAGCCTAACTGGGGAAGAGAATCAATTTCTCCCTAGTCATGTGACTAGCCCCAACCAGACAGAGTAAGGAGGACAGAGAACTGAAAATATGATCACTCTCTCACAATGCGTTACTGACAATAATTTCAAAACACTGAACTGCAAAACTTCTGATCTTTTCCCCCATGCTTCATTTTAAAAATGTCGAGTTATTTCAAAAAGTGTTTTTCCTATTTTGGGGGCCTTTGACTAATCTGCTCTATGGGGCCATCTGGCACAGAAGAAGGGACATCTGTTGCTGAGCTAAGTTTGTGGAGTTAAAGTCACACCCGTGAGATGATGTCTTACGTAAGTACCTACGATGTGCAGGCACTGGCATAGGTGTTTTTATGGAGTATCATTAATTCTTAGGTCTTTCTGTCCCCACATCCAGGTGAGGAACCTGAATGGTCACAGGCTAGTAAGTGTCTGAGGTGAAGCTCAAGGCCCAGGGCCCTTCTAGTCTTTGACCTTCTTACACTGGGAGCTCCCAGATGCTTTAGGCCCTCATCCCTGGCACAGTTCCTGATTGACAGCAAACAGGGACGAAGGAATACCTGTTGCATGAATGGACGTAAAAATGCCACGTGAGCGCCTCATTCAGTATCTGACAATTCTGCAAATACAGCATTATGAACACATACAGGTTAAAACTTTATTTAATAGAGTACTAGCACTATATAAAACAGGTACAGGTAGAAAAATAAAACCCAGCTTAAATATCCGAGAATCCCGAAAGTTTGCACTCTGTGTAGTGTTTCCTGATGAATTTTTGGTTGAGTTTGCTTTTTGGATCAGTCTACTGGTAGTCTGGTCAGATTTTACAGCATTTGGTTTTATTCATCACGTTAAATAGTTTTATTTTTCACATTAAAGCTTATTCTTTATATTAGTGAACATAAGAAGATGAAAATTATACCCTCAGTGGCCAACTAGTTTTTAATCATTAAAGTCTTTATAAAGAGGCAAATTCCCAAGGTGGAGTATTTTTGCCAAGCGAGTCTTTAAAATCTAGCTCTTTGGTTGTTTAGATGTCAACCGGGGCTTGCTCAGGTGGTCTCGGCCCTTGTTTGGGCTCTGATCACCCTCAGAGGCAGCCGTGAGAAGAGCGGGGTCGCTGTACCCAGCAGAGTGTGCCCCGCTCCTCACAAGCTAGCTGGAGAGCAAGCCCTGCCCAGCTGGGGTCCTGAGGCTGCAGCTGTCTCCAGGATTCTGCTTGCTGCTTTCAGAGACTTCTGTGACGACACTCAGTTTGTCAAAAACGTCGTTCTCATCAGACAGGGGGAAGGAGAAAAACAGAAGCCTGCTGTGATGCGGATGGCCCAAAAACTGCAGGAGGAAAAAAACAAAGTGCATGATCAAGTTTTCCCTTTTTTTGTTTTTTTTTTTTCCTGGGCTTACAAAGATTTTTATATACAACTCGTGGCTGGAAAATGCTGTTTTTTTAAAAAAAAAACATGACAATAATAGTATGAGAATTCCTAAAAAATTAGAAGTAGAATGACCATATGATCTGGCAATTCCATTTCTGGGTGTTTACCTAGCAGAACGGAGAGCAGGCTCTCGATGAGACATGTGGACACCCGTGTCCACTGAAGCATTAGCCACAAGAGCCAAAAGGTGGAAACAACCCATGTGTCCACCGATGGATGAAGGGGTAAACGAAGTGTTGTCTATGCACACAACTGTTCAGTCTTAAAAAGGAAAGAGATTCTGACACACGCTGGATGAACCCGGAAGACATTACGCTAAATGAAATAAGCCAGACACCAAAGGACAAATACTGTTACGATTCCACTTCTATGAGCGACCTAAAATAGTCACATTCATAGACGGAAAGTAGAATAGTGGTCGCCGGGGGTTGTGGGGAGCGGGAAACGGGGAGTTATTGTTTAGTGAGTACAGAGTTTCTGTTTGGGATGATGAGAAAGGTCTGGAGATGGGTGACGGTGATGATTATACAACAGTGTGAATGTGCTTAATGCCACAGAACTGTAAACTGAAAATGGTCCAATTTTGTTACGTATGTTTTACCGCAATTCTAAAAAAAGCAACAACAAATCCACACCTCATTTTCTAAGTGGCCGCAGGTCAACTGGGAGGGAGATTTTTAGGCCGATCACGTCACTAGTCTTTCCTGTCTGACTAGTCTCTTGGATGGTGAAACCAGAAGCAAAAATCGCAGGTGAACGGTTTTGCTTCCTCTTGGTTCTTCTCCATGAGCAAAACACCTTCTACCCCTTTGTTTTTCCTGCCGAAGATGTGGCTTCTAAAATTTCACCTGTGAAGATTTCTTGGCTCGTTCTGGGGCTGCAGTCTTGCTGGCACTCTTGTTAGAAGGTTCTAGCTGCTCTGAAACATGCGCCTCGGGCCACTTGTCCCAGATCCCCCTTCAAGGTCAAGGCGCTTATTCCCCAGCCTCCAGGAGCACTGGCGCTTAGAACGGCTCACAGCTGAGTCCCTTTCCGGAAGTTGCCCTTCTTGAAAGGAAGTTGTCTCGGGCAGGGGTACGTGTCCTTCCCGGGGGCAGCCTGTGTCAGGGGACTGGCTGGTGTGGGGACAAGGTCTGACATCTGCTCTTATGGCCATATGTTAACAGGACCAGAAGAGCAAGATGTGACAAGGCCTTGTTAAGACGCACACACTTCAGAGGGTGGGGAACTGACCCGGTGAAGATTCAGGGAACTGGCACATCAGTAGTTTTAGGGGTCCCGTGGAGGAGGGCATGCTGGGATATCCTCTCCAGAGTAAAGGACCGATTGATTGTGGTGTCTCACCCATGCCACAGACTGCTAAGGAGGAAGCACTATGCTAGGGGGGTGTCTTCGGGTTCTGGAGGC
The DNA here is from genome assembly GCF_000151845.1 of Pteropus vampyrus. Taxonomy (NCBI): domain Eukaryota; kingdom Metazoa; phylum Chordata; class Mammalia; order Chiroptera; family Pteropodidae; genus Pteropus; species Pteropus vampyrus. The sequence goes on from NW_011888895.1 coordinate 3,614,633, forward strand.
CGCATGTTCCACGCCTAGGAATACGCCGCCGGTGCGTTTGCAGAGCGACGCAGAAGGCTGTCCCCACTTCCCCACGAGGGGGTCCCGAGCAGCAAAGGGCCCCGCAGAAGATGGCATGGGCTGTGGAGCAAACTGCCCTAGCCCCAGAGTATGAAGACTTGGCATCATCTACCAACGACAACACAGCGATTGAACCTGTGTGACCTGGCAGATCCTTCATGGGTCTGCGGTGGGAAAAGACACTGGGTAGAGTTTGAGGCAAATCCCAAGAGGGGCATCACCACACCCATGGTGATAGTCCCGGGCCAGGCCGGGCTGCCCACAGTGGAGAAGTAGACCCTACGTTGAAAACGGATCCCGGAGGACTATGAGGACCTGGTAGAGACAGGGCCTCTGGTCACCGGACACCATGTGGCCATGCTACGTAGAAACGATTATCACGAAGCCCGTCAGGCCCACCAGGTGTTAAAAGGGGGTCAGAGGGCCCACGTGCAGGTGGCCCGGCTTCCTGTGCCATCTACCCCTGCCGCATCGGCATGTCTGCCTCTGCTCACGCCATGATCATGTAGGGACGGGTCCTTACGACCAGCTGAAGACAGAGGAAAAGGCCAAGCGTGGTCCACAGGGAGGTGCCGAAACGTCTCAGCGGGTTTCCTTTTATGCCCAGCAGGAGTGTCCTTTTAGTATCCAAAATCGTATTTGGGGGATGGGGAGTAGGAGAAGGATGTAGTCGTTAAAAGTCGCAGGTGATTTTTTAGCAAGTTTTTGGAATATCTACTTTCCAAAGTCATTTTATATAAGTTCACTACACGAAAGTTAGAAATTATTTAAAAATATGTAAAAGAAGCCAAAAGTCCTCTATTAATCCCACCCACCACGGAGCGGGGAGGAGGTGGCGGGAGGCGTGGCCCTGTGCGCAGCAGGCCCAGTGACCCGCCTGGTGCTCCCTGGCTGTGCAATTTTAGGGTCTGTGCATTTAGAGCAGGGGTCAGCAAACCATGGCCCACGGGCCAGATCCAGGCCCCATGAGTTAAGAATGGTTTCAGAGTTTTAAATGACTACATTTAAGTGGTTATAGAAGTATCAGCATAATATCTCAATTTGGCCTCTTGGCCTGCAAAGCCTAAAATATTTGCTATTTGGCCCATTAAAAAAATCTTTGCTGACCTCTGGTCGGGAGGGTTCCCAGAGGGGACAAAGTAGGGGCCCCATGAGACTTGAAGCTATGGCGACCACCTCCTCAAGCCAAGCCCCTCGCGCCAAGAAAGGAATAGAGTGACCGCACTGGTCGTCGGGAGAAAAGGCTGCTGTTATGTAACGGTGGGCCCTCGACGTCCCCGGGCGTCTCGTGGTGTACCCCGCCCAATTCTGAGTGTAGCAGCCATCGCAGAGCCGAGGTGACCCAATGGGGTCAGCAGCCCATGTCAGCAGCGGCTAGTCATGGGAGAGGGGACTGTAGAAAGGACAGCAGAGCAGCGAGACCACGAGTGTGTCTCGTGCTCCTGAGACCAACTGCTGCGGTGGGGGTGGAACCTGTCCCGCTCAACTTCCCGTGACTGCACCCCGGCTCAGCCTCTCTGCTCTCACGGTCCTGCTGCCCCGCACCCTGAGAGGTATCATTCCCCAGGGCACTCCCCACTAATGCAAATCTCCATCTTCGTGTCTGTGTCCTGGGCAGTGAGGCCACAGAGAAGCCCTCTCACGGCTGCGCTTGGCGAGCTTTCATTTTGAAGCGTGTCCGCCCAGACTTCCACTTCCGGGGGCCTCCGCAGTCAGACGGTCTCCACCTGGACACAGCCTTTCCTGTTTCCTGGCCCTTTGAACACAGCTTTCCTCAAGTCTGGGACACACATCCCATAATAGCAGTCACTCTCAGGTAT